>NW_012114932.1:12447550-12461760 GCF_000951035.1 Colobus angolensis palliatus | reverse complement strand
TTGTTTTATATATATAGTTATATATATATTGTTTTATATATATATATAGAGAGAGAGAAATAGAATGGGTTGAAATACAGAGTTCACAGTTGAGGTCAATATGTATAAAATAATTTTGAAACTATAATCTCCTCTACAGATAAAAGAATATCCATGAATAGTTTACCATTCACCATGGCATGCCTCCATTATTAGTACCCCGGTAGTCTTAAAGAGTTGAAAATGAGTGTGAAAAACTGGTTCCATTAACATTAGGAATTAGTGAAAGTAAAAAGATGAGTAGTTGAAATCCAAGACATTTTAGAATTTGAGATCATGGAAGCAAATTACAACTTTACAGCTTTTTGTAGTGGAGGTGTCAAAGAAAACCAGAATCAGACAGTAGTTAAAAGGTAAAAACAGATTTTATTCAGGAATTTATTACAACATGGGAAAGGAGACCCCAGAATAGAGCTGGGCTTAATTCCTAATACGGCAAGACAAGGGGGTGTTTGTAACCAAGGCGCAGGCTGGTGGATGGATGAATGGAAAATTACTAAGAGGAGACATCAACAGTAGCAGGATTTTGGCTAAACCGACCTAGCAGGATTCTTGCTGAAGGCAGGCAAAGGTGATCAGATATCATCTGGGGGATATTGGAAGATGAAGAATTTGATCTGATATCAAATGTGATCAGAGAGTAAGGGTGGAGAATTTCTTAAAACCTGACTTAGCAGGATTTTTACTAAAACTGGGAGGCAAGGCAAGGACTAAGACGGAAACCTGAGATTGAGACCTAGTCAAGAAAAGGGCTCAGAGGGGCCTGACTGAAGTTTGTCGGAGTTGAAGAGTATCAGAGTTGAACAGATTGAAGAAACTTGACACCTGCTGGTAGGAAAAGTCAGCAGTGTGGGTGAGGAGATGGCAAGGGAAAGGTTAGAAAAAACAGTGATCAACACAATTGGATGGACAGACAAACTTTAAGCATGAATGAATTATAGTAGTAAGATTTGTTTTTGCACGTGTAACAATTGATTTAAAAAGAGCAGGTATGCAATATTTTAAAACTCTAACTTACTGTAAAGTAGTAAGTAACTATGATAAAATTTAGATTTTAGAATTTAACAGACTTGTCTATTTATCTGTGGTGCACTTAGTGAATTCAAATGTCACAAACACTGAGCCTCAATTTCCTTGTTTAGAAATTGCTGGGAATAATGTGCCTAGCATAGGATCATTAACATAGTGTGTGTTCGTTTAAGGCCAATTCCTGCCCTCTCCCCTAACCCCAACATTTATTTTAAACTTATTATATTGTATATGCATATATTTTTTCCAGCTTATTCCAAATAAATTGTATATCACTTTGTTTTGTGAAAAATTGTATATTAATATATTCCATAGTATAAAATATTCAATATTCAGCCTACCTTTAAATTTTCTAAAACTTACCTAAGAATCAAATTATAGTTTTTTAAATTATACCAACTGTATTTTCTATCTCATATTCAATCTATTATGTAGGTTTCTAGGTTATAGGTTGGACTTTGCCTTTTAAAATTTTAGACATTCTCTCAAAATTTTCCACTATAAATCTTCAAGAGTTCTATGCCCTGCTTAGAACACATTTACATAAATATTATTTTAAAAGCATATTTTTACTAAGACTTCACTCTGTACAAGGAACTGTGATTGACAAACCTCAAGGAGCAAAATTAAATCTGAACAAGGCTTTGCCACAATGCACATCCTCACATTGTTTAACTCTGTATGGGAAAAAGAGATCCTATGTCCTCTGTCTTCAAAAGAATACTTTTGAACGTAGCTCATTCAGTTGATATAGAGGAAATAGCTTCCTTTATACCTTTTCTACTTGATTATATATTGTTTTACCACAGTAGCCTGTTTTAGAAATGTATTTTAGAAGTCCAAGTATTCTTACTCTCATTTAGAAATAAAGATAATTCTGGTTGAAGAAAAAATAGAAATAAGGTTACTTTTTTATACTCTTAAGAGTCAGGCAAAGATGTCATTCAATAGAAGAGATTGGACAATGCCACACACTCTAATAATTCCAAATGTTAAAATACCCTAAGCAGGGTCTGAGTCCTGATAGCTTTATGCCAAATCTGGGTTATAGTGGGTTTTTCATTAGCGAGAGCAATGTCTCATTCTCCACCTAGTGAGTAACTAGATAGAGGCTGCCCTTCTGAATTTAAAGGGAAATTAATAATTGACACACTACTTTAAGGGTGGCATGGGGGGTTTTGTTTTGTTGAAAAATCAATTCCTCAATCCTCTCAGCATCCCTTGCTCTTCTCTGAACTTTGTCTAGTTGTTAACCTCCTCAAGGGTACTGCAGAAATGGAATGGAATCCAATATCTTTAATGGAAACCACACTCTCACTAAGACTGAGCAAAAGAAGATTTTAACCTTCTTACCTAACAATTCAGCATTTGACTCGCTTGTAAGTCATAGCCAAGTCAATGTTAATACTAAATTTTTCACGTAACACATCATTATTTCAAAGAGGGTAATTAATCAATTAAATATATGGATGTATGTGCATTTATGTGGTTACGAGACATGGTTATATCTAAGTTTTATGATTTATGTGCCTAAAAGACCATAATCTTTTTGCACAAACAAAAGTTTATAAAATGAAGAGAAGAATAATTGATTTATTTTCAAACCATTACATCAATCCCTGGTGAACAGCCATCTTCTAATACCTGTCTCCGTGTTTTTCTTTTTCTACCAACTATAACCACTGCCAACTTGTCAAATAATGCAGCTTTGGCTTCCCCATGGCAACAGACCCCTGCCCTGAGTGACAGGATTTCCATATTGACAACTGGAAAATGTCCCAAATAACTCTGAGAAGCACCTGGAGTTTAATTTCCCATCTTAACATCCACAAGGAGTCCTTTTTTATTATTTCTCACATGTTAAAGTTAGGTTATTTATATACCACACAACTGATGGTGTGATGACAGCCAAGCTAAGCAGAGAGTATTTGAAAGATTCAATAAACGTAGCTTCCCTGAAAATGGTATATTAATGTCGTTCAAAAGATTTGAATGATCTGCCTAAAATAGCTAGGAATTTTAAGACATGCTTGCATTTAAAACAGTGATAACATAACAGCACCTAGTCATTTTAACAACAAAAAAAGGTAAAAATGGAATAATTTTCTATAAAAGACATCAAGCTTTCCATGTCAAAGTTTAAGTAAATGTCAGAGAACAAGTAAAAAATACATAAGCATTTCTGCCGCAAAATAGGTATCTTTTAACAAAAGAGGGAGAACCATATTTCTTTCTTCCTAATGGCAACTCTTTATCACTAAAAATAGCACACTAAAAACCTACAAAGTGGAGTGTTTTTGAAAAGTCTGAATTATAGATAGTGACCTGAATAAGAGCAATGAACATTATTAAAAACCACGCACATTGGCAGTGCCTGCCAAGAATATAGTAATCCCTCAGTCACTAATTGTGTGGTGTGTGAGTGTGTATGTGTATGCATGCATGCATATGCCTATGTGTTTAAGTGTACAATTCTATTTGAAAGGTACGATTTTTCTTGACTTAGTATAAAATTTAGTCATTTTTTAAAAATCTAGTGCCATAGATTTCTCCTTGAATTCTGCATTAGATTTTTTGAAAACTAGACATTAATATTCTTTCTTGATGTAATTCCCATATATGGCACAAATTTGCTTTTTCTTCCACTGAACTTTGATGAAAAAATTAAACAATATGCTTTTGCCGTATAATAATGTTTACTTTTCTTATTTACAACAGCAAAGGCTTTATGGCCATGATTTTGTTCTGTCCTCAGTTGATAGACCCAAGGTTAAACTAAAATCATTTTTTATTCCTTGACACTTCCTAAAGTCCTCACTGAAAGGTTTAACAACATATGTTGGCCTCTCACCTCTTCTCCCTTTTTCTTGACTGGACTTTGAATTCCTGTCATAGAAATCGCTGGGTTGAAAGCAGAGGATGTAATGTTGAGCTCCTTCACTCCCAGATCTCAATGCTGAGAAGCAGGACAGATGTTTGAAATCCCAATGAAAAGAGTGCAAGGAAATGCATCAATGGCTAGTTCTTCTAGCTAGGTTTTCTTGTGCCAAGGAGAAAATAAAATTTCAATATTCCCAATTACTGTGAGGCATTGATGACATGTTATTTTTCTTTTAACGGGTCTTTAGATCTTAGTGAAATTTTCTCATCGTGGCAGATAGTTCAATTCACCTTTTCTTTTCTTAATAACAAGGGTAGGCACCTGCAGAGTGTGACGCTGCCACTAGTGTCAGGTCTTGATACACCTTTTCCAAAGTGGGAATCATATGGTGATGGAATGCTCCCACTGAATGATGAACTTAAAGAACAGAAGTTCAACAGGGGGAGATGATCCAAACAAAAATGACTGGTCCATGTCTGGTACACAGGATAAATTTACATAACATCAGAGATACTGCCAGGCTGGGAAGGGAAGACTGTTCTTCAAGCAGCCCTTGGAGGGAAACATGGAGTTCTTCTGACTGAAGAAATTAAGGCAAGACAAATTCTAGGAAAAAAAACCCTTAAATCTGACCATGGTAGTTTTATGGAAATCACACCTGTAAGCTGGAACAACTGAAGGAAAACTTTTCTAAAACATATAAATGAGGAGACATCATCAAGATTGCCGACTAGAGGTATTCAGCACTTGCCTACTCCACAAAGAAATACCAAAACAAAAAGTAGTTAACCACAAGTTAAATCAAGTGTCTAGAGGAGAATACTGAAATTCAGCAGAGAAGTGATGAAAGCCCACAGAGGCACAGACTTGAGATGGCAGCATACAGACAGAAAGGAAGGCCACACCCGAGGTTGACTTGGAGCCGACAGAGTCCCCACTGTGGGGAAAAGGTAAGTGGGAGGTCTCCAGCAGTCCCCATTGCTACCATGGATGCCTGCAATCCTACCTACAGAAGAGCTCCACAGCCCTTGCAGGTATTGAACTTTGTATGGAAATCTGCCTAAAGACCACACACTGCATTATTCCAGAGGGGGAATCCATACTGGGTCCCTCCACCCACCCACCTAGGCTGCTGCATCACATCATCATTCTGAGAGGAGAGTCACTCCTAGACTACATCCTGCCCTGGGGCCCAGTAGTTCCAGCATCTTCACATCCCTGGGGTCCTGCCAACATCCCACTGCATTAACTCAGAGGGCTGCAACATTAAAACACCACCTGGACCCAGCTATACAGATATTACCTACGACATGAACCCATGCAGTGCCCTACACCCCGAGGCACAGGCAGTATAGCACAGCAAGGAGGCAGCCCCTAGTACAAAGAGAGCCAACTTAATCATGACGCAGAACCAGAGAGCTGCTCTCCCAGGACCTGCTCTCATCACCACCAGCAACCACACCCTTCTGGAGATGAAGCTGCTGTGCACTTCTGTGTGCCCCCTGGCATCTCAAAGATTGGCCTGCCTGGGGCCCACCATGACTGTTGCTGATGACACTGGCTTCTCCAGCAGTGGAGCTGTCATGTGTTTGCATTCACTTCCCTGGGCCCCAAAGACCAGCTTGCCCAGGACCCGCCCTCAGTAAATCTGTGCCACAGACTTTACAAACACCTGCAGCTAGGCCACTGAGGCACTCACAGACACCACTGATGTTGGGGACAGCCAAATTTATCAAATGCAAACTATACTATTGTGCCCACCTAGAACCAAAGCCAAAAACATCCCACACAGCTGACCTATAAGACACACCTACAGGAAAATGTCTTTTCCTATGAAAGTACCTCCATATAATTCAAAACAACCATTCTAGCAGACATGTAGATATTAATGTAAGGAAATAAAAGCAAAAAAAAAAAAGCAAGGAAATGTGATATTTTGGAAGGAATATAATAATTCTCTAGTAATATATCCCAAAAATATAAATCTGTGAAACGCATGAAATGGAATTAAAAAATGATGATCTTAAGGAAACTTAGAAAAACCTAATAGAACAGTTAGACAATTCAATAAAATCAGGAAAATAATTAATAATAGAAGTGAGAAACTCAACAAAGTGAGAGATGTCATAAAAAAGAGCCAAACAGAACCCTTGGAAGTGAAAAGTTCAATGAAATAAAAATAAAAAAGTATAATTTAGAGCTTCAACAATAGACTAGACCAAGAAGAAAGAATTTATGAACTTTAAGACACATCTTTTGAAATAACCAAGTCAGACTTTAACAAAAATGAATAAAAAAGAATTACAAAGCCTACAAGATAAATGTGGCACCACTAAATGAATAAATTTTCAAATTTTGAGGGTTTCAGAAGCAGAAGAGATGGCAAAATGCATTAAAAAACCATTAAATAAAATAACATAAAAATTTCCCAAATCCTGGAAAGGATATGAGCATCTAGATATAAGAAACTCAAGATCTTCAAATAGATATAACCCAGAAAGGTCCTCTCAGAGGCACATTGTAGTCAAACTGTCAAAAGCCAAAGAATGAATTCTAAAAATAGCAAGAGAAAACTGCCTAGTCACATATAAGGAAATCTCCATCAGAATAAAAGAAGATTTCTCATCAGAAACCTTCCAGGCCATGTGAGACTGAGATGATATAGTCTAAGCACTAAGGAAAAAAAAATTGTTGAGCAAGAATACAATACCCAGTCAAACTTTTTTTTTTTCAGAAATGAAGGAGAAATAAAGTATTTACCAGACATGCAAAAGCAGCGGAAATTCATCACAAGTAAACTAGTTCTTCAAGAAGTAACTGAGGCAGTTCTATATTTGAAAGTAAAAAGAAAATATCTACCATTATGAAAACATGTGGAAGTATAGACTCACCAGTAGAGCAGATACACAAATGAGAAACAGAAATAAATCAAACGTTGTTACAGAAAGGAATCAAACATTATCATTACCAAAAAGTAAACAAACCACCAACATTCAAAGATAAATAATAGGAGGATGCATGAGCACTGTAGCACCCAACTATATAAAGCAAATATTGTTAGAACTAAAGGGGGAGATACACCACAATACTATAATAGTTGGAGACTTCAACACCCCATGCTTAGCATTGGACACACCATGTAGACCGAAGTTTAAAAAAGAAACATCAGACTTAAATGGCACCACATACCAAATGGATCTAACAGACATTTATAGAATATTTCACTGAGTAGCTGAAAAACATATATTTTTCTCATCAGCATATGGAATGTTCTCTGAGATAGACCATATGTTAGGACACAAAACAAGTCTCAATGAATTCTTAAAAATTAAAATTATATCAAGTATCATCTCAGAACACATTGGAATCAAACTAGAAATCAGTAATAAGAGGAACTTTAGAAACTATACAAATATCTAAATATTAGACATGTTTCTGAAAGATCAAGGGGTCAATGAAGAATGAAATAAAAACATTTTTTGAAACCAATGAAAATTGAAACAAAACATACCTATGGGATATAGCAAAAGTAATACCAAGAGGGACGATTATAGCAAAAAACTGCTTACATCAATAAAGCAGAAAAATTTCAAATAAATAACCTAATCATGCACCTCAAGAAAATAAAAAAAGCAAGAACAAATTAAACCCCTGAAAGAGTAGAAGGAAAGAAATAATAAAGATAATAGCAGAAGTGAACAAAATAGAAACGAAAAGAGATACAAAATAACCAAAATGAAAATTTCATTTCTGAAAAGTAAACAAAATCAACAGTGATTAGCTAAACAAACAGAAAAACTGAGAATATCCATCTAAATAAAACTAGAAACAAAAGAAGAGACATTGCCACTGACACCACAGAAATAAAAAAGACCAGTATGAACTATTATGAACAATTGGTAAATTCCTAGACACATACAGCCTACTGAGATTGAGCCAGGACGAAATAGAACATGTGAATAGAGGAAAAACCAGTAATGGGATTGACACAATAATACAAAGTTTCTTAACAAAGTAAAATCAAAGACCAGATGGCTTCACTGCTAAATTCTACCAAACATTTAAAGGAGAACTAACACCAATTCTTCGTAAACAATTCAAACATATTGAAGATAGAGAATTCTTCCTAACTCATTCTACAATATCAGAATTACCATGATACCAAAAACAGACAGGAACACAACAAAGAAAGAAAACTAAAGTCCAATATCCCTGATAGACATAGATGCAAAAGTTTTCAGCAAAATACTAGCAAACGGAATCCTAGATATCATACATCATTATCAAATGATATTTATCCCAGAAATGCAGTGATGATTCAGCATATGTAAATCCATAAACGTGATACATAATGTAATAGAATGAAGGACAAAAAATATGATCATCTCAATAGATGCAGAAGAAGCATCTGATAAAATTGAACATCTCTTCATGATAGAAGATTCTTAAGAAATTCAATGTAGAAGAAATGTGTCTCAATACGATAAAGGCAGTATATGACAGATGCACAGTTAACATCATACTGAATGAGGATAAGCTGAAAGCTTTTCCTCTAAAACTGGAATAAAACAAAGCTGCACATTTTCATCACTCTGATTCAGAATAGTACTTGAGGTCCCCGCCAGACCAATTAGGCAAGAGAAAGAAACAAAGGGCATCCAAATTGAAAAAGAGGAAGTCAAATTGTCCCTCTGCAGATTACATGATCTCATATCTAGGAAAGCTAAAAGCTGCATCAAAACCACTTAGAACTTATAAATAAATCAAGTAAAGTTTCAGGATACAAAATCAACATAAAAAATCAGTAATGTTCCTGTACACCAGCAATAAACTAACTGAAAAAAAAAAGAAAGCAATCTTATTTATAATAGCTACCAAAAAATACCTAGATATAAATTTAATCAAGGAGGTGAAAGATCTCTGCAACGACTACTACAAAATAGTGATGAAAGAAATTGAAGAAGACAACATAAGAAAAAACGAAGAGACATTTCATGTTCAGTGATTGGAAGAACTAACACTATTTAAATGACCATACTACCCAAAAAGATTTACAGATTCAATGCAATTTCTACCAAAATACCAATGACATTCTTCACAGAAATAGGAAAAACAACCCCAAAATCTGTATGGAACCCCAAAACACCACAAACAGCTAAAGCAATTCTGAGCAAAAAGAACAAAGATGAAGGTATAATGCTACCTGACTTCAAAATATACTACACAGCTCTAATAACCAAAACAGCATAGTACTGGCTTAAAAACAGACACACAGACCAATGAAATGGAGAGTAGAGAATTCAGAAATAGATCCACACGTTTACAGCCAACGAAATTTTGGCAAACATGACAAGATCATACATTGAATAAAGGACACCTTCTTCAAGAAATGTTGCTGAGAAAACTGGTTATCCATGTAAAGAATGAAAGTAGACCCCTATCTCTCAACATACGAAAAAAAAAAAAAGCTCAAAATGGTTTAAATATTTAAAGCCTATTTTCATTTATTGGATTGCCTTCTAAAATAATTGATCATCAAGCAAAGTGCCTTGTAAAGGATTGCCAATTATCAAAGAATAAATCAGTTAGGCAATAATTTTCTAATTATCATATTTTCTTTCCTGAATCTTAACCATTATTTACTCAGCATGTGCAAAGTTCAGGAAGACAAGCACATATCTGAAATATCATTGTCTAGATTACAATTGAAAAATATGTTAATTCCTTATGACTATGAGGTATCTCACTGTCTTGTGGGCAATCTATTCTGAATATTGACTGGAAAGGCTCCTATTTGTATCTATTGAATAATACAATTAAAACACTCTGATTTGTAAAATTTCACTATTAGCACACCCTCTTGAATATGTTACTTAGGCATTTATTGAAGTTGTTCCTTAGATCATTAAATCCCATAGCATTCTTTGTGGGGAGTGTGTTTGGGATGGAGGGGGACTTATTTCCAAGATCAAAAAAATTAGCAAACTCTGCGAAGTGTTTTACTTTTGAAGAATCAATATGAACATAAGAATACTGAAAGTTTTTAAGAGTTCTGTATTAAAGAGATTTATATAAAACACCATTTACCAATTTAGTGTGGCTACAATTTTTCATAACAAATATAAATGTGGTTAATACATGTTTTAGTAACAATTTAGGAAATACAGATATACAGAATATGAATAGAAGAGGTGAGTTATAAAGTAAGAGGCAAGGTTTGTAAACCAAGAAAGGTGGACATATATTCATATGGGATTGTTGGGTTCTATGAGGAGATGTCTGCACTCTCATATTCATTGCAGTGTTATTCACAAGCCAAGATACAGGAACAACCTAAGAGTCTGTCAAAAAATTAATTGACACAGAAAATGTGTTGTGAAAATCATTTTCCTATGGACAATCATTTCCATTTTAGGTGATGGGAACAATGGTTACTTTGAAGTTGCACCTTTTGAACTCTGAAGCTAAATAATGCCCATGGAAGGAACAAAATGAATATGAAAATCTTGTTTCAAGACTTCTTAGTTGGAATTTGGAAAGGATGGGAAATAAAGCGAAGAGGATATCAATGGAATATTGAGTCTCATATAATTAACAGATGCAAATTGAACCAAAGGGGTTTCTGAGGAGAAGACAAGTTAAGGTGAGAGTTGTCCATAATGGATTTTGAATGGTATCTCATGGAAGCTCTGTGTGTGTGTGTGTGTGTGTGTATATGTGTGTGTGTCTGTGTGTATATATATGTGTGTATATATACATATGTGTGTATATATATGTACACGAGAGCACACACAGACACACACACATATGTGATTGTATATAGTGTATATACACATATATATATATACACACCCACACACACACACAGACACACACACAATATGATTATATATAGTAATGGAATATTATTTAGACCTAAAAAGAAGGAAATCCCATGATTTGCAATATATGGATGAAACTGAAAGATACTATGCTAAGTGAAATAAGCCAGACACAGAAAGACAAATACTGTATGATCTCACTTGTGTGTGGAATCTGAAAGTTGAACTCATAGAAACAAAGGATGGAATGGTGGTTGTCAGGGGCTGGGGGGTAAGAGGAAATGAGGCAGTATTGGTTGAAAGACAAACTTTCAGTTGTAAGATGACAAAGTTCTGGGGATCTAATGTACAACGTTAATTTGATTGTGATCATCATTACACAATGTTTATATATATCAAAGCATTACATTGCATCTTTTGAACGTATACAATCTTCATTTTTCAATTAAATGTTTTCAAATAAAAAAGAACAATGTGAGTGGCTGATTTAACTCATTCTTCTATGAAACAGAAGAGGCTGTACAGCACAGTATCTGACAGGAGGCCTCTTCATCAACATCCTGACAGGAAGCCTCTTCATCAACATCTTGAAAGATGACCAAATTACTACCATGTAAGGCAGCCAAGCACATTACAAACCCTTTAGGCGAGCACTGAAGCCCTTCATAATATGACCAAATGTATCTATTCACATCACAGTACCACTCTCAAGCCCTTATTCTCTTAACCCTTGCTGATGTAAAATACAAGGCATACTTTTTGAAGCCAGCCCAGATCTAACAGATCTCTCTTCTTCTTAGGGATCTACCAGATATTTTGGTATTTGAATTATTTAAATTATTTCACTATAATTATTTATATGTTAATTATTTTTTCTGTAAGTCTCACATACAATCCTCTGCCAATTTATACAAAATGTGCAAATAGAGTTAAAAAATAATATTGCTGCCTATCACTGTAACACAATGCTAAGTGAAAAACAAATACTCAAGCACACTGTGCAAGTGAAATCACATAAATATGTTTAGAGGACAGACTATCTAAATCATTTAAATAAGGATAACATCAAGCATTTTTAAAAATAACATCACAAGATTTTTTTAAATTCATTGCTCAGAAAGAATCTTGGAAGGTAAAAAACTTCTAGCTATTACAAAAATTTAACTCAAAGGAGGCATGATCACTTGAAATGAAAAATACTGCTCTCTGACATCTTAAAACTACCCAAATGGTATGAAAAATAATGTAGGAGATATGTTTACATTCTTTCTTGCTTGCTTGCTAAGTAAAATGTGAAAATTATTTTAATGTTCTATCCTTTCTCTCTGCCTCCACCTAGTTCGACACCAGCATATTATATTCCTTACTAGTTATTTTTATTTTGGTTAGAATTTGGATAGATTTTAGTTGAAAATCTCATATTCAATCTTGTCTTTGTATTTTGATTCTGACCTTTTATTTAAGTGACAAAGCAGCCAAGACTGTTGCGTAGTTGGACCAGTTTTGAAAGGACAGCAAAATTCTTCAGGTCCTAACTGCCTAGAATCTAGACTCCAGAATCACAAATAATCTTTTATGAGCTTTAGAAAATAAAAGCTTATTCGGAATAATTATTTTTTTGAGAAAAGTTACATAAAACTATGATCTGCTGTCTGTCACTCTGAGATGAATTTTGTGTAATGGCTAAAATATAAGGATCATCACCAAAAGCTGTATAGGCTTGTATCTCAACCATTATAACTTGGATAAATTATTTAACTTCTCTGAGCCTCCAAAAGCCTAGTGCTTAGGAACTACTAAAATGAGATTTTCCCCCAGCATTTAATTCAAAATATAATTTTTTAAAGTTTAGTTTTTTTAGTTTAAAACAAAAGTAGGAAAAACATTTTTTTTAGCCTTGATGTATGCAACTTTAAACATCTGTCTACTCAAACTTATTTAAGATTCCAGGGCACTTTTTGTAATTCTGAGCACAAACACTCTGAATAATTGTTTCCCTCCCACTGAACTCCCTTTAGAATGTCAGTTGAAAGAGATATTTCTGTTGTAAACCATTACAGTTATTGCTCCTATTAGGCAATTGATCCATTAACTTTCAAAGGTGATGCATTTCAATACTGGATAAAATATTTGCTTTTGTATAATCTCATTAAGAGATCTCTGGAGCCTTCTGACTGATATAATCTACATGAATACTGATTTAGTAATTGTGAGTGCTACTAAGACTTAATTGGGAAAATAATAGACAACATACTATTTTAATTATAAACACGTTCATAATCCTTTAGAGTTTACAAAATTTTCTCAAATTTAATCTTTAATCTTCTTGAAATAGGAGAGGTATCAATATCCTCATTTTGTAGATGAAAAATTTAAGCTTCAGAAAATAAGAGAATTATAGAAATGTATACAAATAGAAGGTGGTAAAAACAGGATTTGTGTTTTGTTCTAAATTTCCCAAACTTAATGCCATTTTATGATATTTAAATTAAATTTTATTTTACAATAATGCCATACTCATTTTAAGTCAGGATTATTTGCAAATACATAAATAATACAAACAGAATTAATGTAACAGTGAAGAAGACCCTTATGCAATTTATTTATTTGTCTTTTTGTTTTTAAATAAACAGGTTAGGATGACTGGACACTTTGAATTTGCTAAGTTGGGTGGTGGGTCCAGCATTTCTAGAGAAGAGTTGTACTTCTCTTTGAGTAAAAATACCTGTCTCTCCCCTGGACCGAAGTATTTGCATTCATCATATAAAGCATAAAAATGCACCCATCCATGCATGAATGAGTAAACAAACAAACATACGAGTAAATGAATAAACAAAAGTACAGAAATGCAGAAAGCTATTCTGCTCCTAAAATGGAAAATGTATTAGCCATCCCCATTTGTCATCTCTTCCTCTCAGTCTGCCACCTATTTCACAAATCCCAATCACATAGTGTATAGATCTTTCTCACAAGAGTTTTGTTCTTGGATTTGTGAGCTTAGTTTAATACCCCAGACTTTAGAGAATCACTATCACCAGTCGGTTGTTGTACTCATTCCCTTGGCATATGTGATGTTTTAGTGCAAAAGAAGTCATTTCTGTGCCAATTATATTTGTAGCTATTAGTAAATTGGACTACACTTCAGGGAATTTAGAGGAAAGGGCACTTAATTAAGAATTTGGGACTATCCAATCCATAGTTCTTGAATAAGCTCTTGGCAAGGTGCTTGATTGTGTTGCCCTGGGAGGCTGTATGATATTTCCTCATTAAGTAAATGTATTTTTCACAAGATACTTGGTTACTTTTTATTAGATAAAAAGAATGGCGGAAGAGGAGCAAGATGGCCAAATAGGAACAGCTCCAGTCTCCAACTCCCAGTGCGAAGGACACAGAAGACCGGTGATTTCTGCATTTTGAACTGAGGTACTGGGGTCATCTCA
>NW_012114932.1:12407998-12442900 GCF_000951035.1 Colobus angolensis palliatus | reverse complement strand
AGCACACCAACATGGCACAAGTATACATATGTAACAAACCTGCACGTTATGCACATGTACCCTAGAACTTAAAGTATAATAAAAAAAAAAAGAATGGCAAGCAGTGTTTTCCATTTTCACCTCCTAGATCAATAATGTCTCTTTATCATGAATGTCAATATAAAATAAAAATATTTAATGTTGTTCAATATTACAGGTAGTACAAGCTATTCAGGTGATAATAAATAAATAGAATCAGCTTGAAAAATGGTATATAGGATCTTGTTTCTACTTTACATGCCGATTTCTTGAAATCACATTATTTCACACATAAACCACCACCATCATATAGAAGTTACTCTCTTGCTAAAACATGTGAGTGGTTCAGGGCGCAAGCCCTGGAACCTAAGCATCTGAGTGTGCCTCTTGGCTTCACCACTTGGAGAAATCATAAACCTTTGACAAGTTACTTAAGCTTTATTAGCTTCAATTTTCTCATTTTGTAAATTGTGATTATAAGAGTGCTATGATTTGAATGTGTCCCCCCAATTTTATATGTTGGAAACTTAATTGCTAATGTAACTACATTAAAAGCTGAGACTTTTAAGAGGTTATGGGATCATGAGTGCATTAATTCTGTTTCATGAGAGTGAGTTAGTTTTTATGAGAGTTGGTTGTTATAAAAGTGAACTCAGCTCACTCTTGTGCTCTCTGTCTCATGAGCTCACTTCTGCCTTCTGCCATTGGATCACCCTCACCAAATGCTGCTGCCGTGCTCTAGGACTTTCCAGTTTCCAGAACAGTGAAAAATTTCTTTTCTTTGTACATTTTCTAGTGTCAGGCATTCCGTTATTGCAACAGAAAATGGATTAGGACAAAGAGTAATGCCTACTTTTGAATAAAGTGTGAAGGAACAAATGAGCAAATGATGCAAAGTGCCATGATGACTAGTATATGGTAATGAACAAATGTTAGCTTTTACTGATATTAATATAGGCCCTGCTAATACCAATGTATTAGCATATGCACTAAAATAGGGGTTCATGAAACAATAAATATTAAAATTACATAATTATCAGTGAATCCTGGTTTTTCATTACCCTCAAACTGTCCCCCTTACAGTATAAATATTTTTCATCAAGTAAACATACAAGCCTGAGGTGAGAAAGTTTTTGAGAATATAGCACTGCATTCCTTCCTCAAACCATAACATATAGACAGTTAAGAGTAGAGACGTTTAAGAATTTCTAACTGTTCACAAGTAGTTCAAATGTATGTTGATTAAAGAACCTACAAAGAAAAATACAATTATAATAAAGTATAATACACTATCTGACTGTGAAGGAGAGGATGCTGTAGGAGCTTAAATATAAGAGTACTACATTCAGTGTGGGGTGTCTAGGCTAGTGGCATTTTAGGGAAGCTTTAATTTAAAAAGTAAAATTTAAGTTAGAACCTACTAAGTATGTAGAAAAGAGCTAAAAGGGGAGAGTAAGGTGGAGACAGAACTGGCAGGTAGGAACAGTTTGATATCTCAGACTGAAGTGTATATTAAGGCTTATAGGTAAGAGCATGTGGAATCCCTGCAGATCTCAGTGAATTTCAATCTTGCAGAAATGAAAAGATGAAAGTGGGGCAATATGAGAGTTAAAATGAAAAAAATAATAAATGGGCTCAAAGTACATATGTTCAAAGTCTAGAAACTGTCCTAAGGACAATAATCTAATTTGCATTTTATATAGAAAGAACACTGAATATAGGAGAATAAACAGAAATGACTTACACATTAGAACCAGTGAGATCAATTAAGAGGTAGAAGCAATAATCTAGAAAAGAAATAATAATGGGATGAATGAGTAACAGGTAGGTGATGGTAAGCATGAAGAAAAATAGACTTGATTAATATTTGAAGTATAGAAAGCTAGGAGGTTGTTATCCTCTCTGTGATTTTGTCTCTACAGTATCAGATGCAGAATAGTTCCAAGGAACAAGGTGCAGGATGAGGCCATGGGAGTAAATGGCTGCATTGGCATGGAAAAAGATAATCATTTTAGATGAGAATGTTAAGGAATTGTAGAGCAAGGTATTGATGACACAGAAGTCACCCAGGATGGAAAAAGGGCCTAATAAGAAGAGAAAGATTACCAGTCAGATTTTTTTTTAATAAATGTAGAAAGACTAAAATGTCGGTGGTTGGGAATAGAGAAGGGAAAGTTTTAATCATGAGTCTCAAAGACATGTAGAATTATATACATGTATAGAGGATCACGTATGATCGAGAGAGTATGAAACAAAGAAGATACTTACTGTATCTTTTCAATTTGGGGGACTAGAGGAATAGAACAAGCCAGCTCCACGTGAGTAGGATTCCAATTTGCTCTTATGAGCTCCTGGTTTGTTCTGTAGCACCCATTCCTCCACACTACCCCAACTCATGTAGACAGGCTCATTCTTAAACTTTTCTCACCTTTCCTCTTACAGAAGACTGAACTCAGAGGGAGTGAGAAAGCTGAATGGGAGTTTGTTACCCAGCAAAATGTGGATCCAGATGTCCCAGAGAGGAGTTGAAGAGGGATTGTCCTACTACCCTGCTGTTTGTTATCTATCAATTTTGTCTTTGCTCTTGGTCACTGTATTTAGCATTAATCTCAGGAAGACGTTGCACATCCTAAGATTCATTCCCTCCCAAGAGCTCCAGCATCCCATTCTGCCTATAGTTTTGTGTATGTATCATTTCACATCCCATTGCATGGTCTCCAAAAGAGTCCCCCCCGCTTCTTGTGGGGGACTAAAAGTCTGACTTTTTCATTTTATGCAACAGTCTTCTAACTTATTTTCTACCTGTATTGAGCTTAGGGTAGAATTTGTATGTAAGAAAGACTTTACAGTTTTATGATTTTATTTTATATTCAACTTGCTGATGTTACAAATTAAAAACCTGACTTCTTTCTTATATACTCAAGCTTAACTGGCAAATTCTATTCATTCTGCTTGTGTTTCTATTCAACATAGTCACATTCTATTCTGCTAGTGTTCCTAGTCAATTTGTAAATCTAGAAACATGAGCATCTTTAAAGGGACCTTGGATACTACTTGGTCACGTTTACAAGAGGGACTTTGAATACTACCTGGTCACATTTTAAGATAGTTAAACTAATCAAGCATTTTCAACAGAATTTATAAATATATTTTGCATTCAATTTAAATATTTTGATTTTCTGACAGTCTTCTCACACATCATTAGGATTTTTATAGATTCAAGAAATTAACTGTTAATACAATACAATTAAAGTTTGTATAAATGTTAAAAATATACCATACATAAACTAAGCAAGATTTTTAACTTACAAATCACCCTACTAAATCAATTACTCAAAAACATGTTTTAGGATGGATTTACTAGGCTGTCACTCAGACATGTCAAACTCTATTAAATTTCACATATATAAAATAGTTGATATCTAGATTTCTTCCCAAGATAAAAAATAATTTTAATTTACTTTTTTTTTGAGACGGAGTCTCGCTCTGTCACCCAGGCTGAAGTGCAGTGGCGCGATCTCGGCTCACTGCAAGCTCCGCCTCCCCAGTTTACGCCATTCTCCTGCCTCAGCCTCCCGAGTAGCTGGGACTAAAGGCGCCCGCCATCTCGCCCGGCTAGTTTTTTGTATTTTTTAATAGAGACGGGGTTTCACCGTGTAGGCCAGGATGGTCTGGATCTCCTGACCTCGTGATCCACCCGTCTCGGCCTCCCAAAGTGCTGGGATTACAGGCTTGAGCCACCGCGCCCGGCCCTAATTTACTTTTTTAAAAACTATCTTTGTATTTTATTCTAACTTTTCCTAGATTTTAAAGATTCATGTATACACTAAGAAATATGCACATATAAAAAAAGTTACATATGTTCAGAAATTTTGGCTGGTCATAATCTCTGACCTTCAGACATCTAGTTCATCCTCACCAGTTTAAACTAAACCAAATATTATCTCAAATAATTTTGAATCTTATCTTCTCATCATTTTACTGCTTTGGTTCTTGCTGGCAACCCAGATTAGACAGACTAAATTCAATTTAAATTTGTGTCAATAGGTACTAAAATAATGAGGGATGTGATCCTATGCTCATGTAACCCTGACTCCTTGTTACAAATATACACATCATGTAGCTTGTCTCTCTATTCATGAAATCTAGAAGTGGCAAGACATATAGCACTATTGGCAATAACTAAGATTAAAATTTTCATTTATTTGTCTCAAGATATACACATCTTTTAAACAAATGCTAAATATATTTGTGCTGAATAAAATAGCAAAATATAAAAATATGTTTCTGAATACAGTTAAAATTGTTAATCCCAATGGAATTCTGCATTTGTTCCATCACTTATATTTTTAGAACCATACAACTCTTACATATATTAGCATTTAACTCATCCATTCCTATAGTGAAAGTTATAGTAAGTAAGTTGATAACTTGCAGATCTTTTTCTCTCAGCCAGAACTTTCTTCCAAGATCCTGGTCCTATATTGAGCTATACAGTCAACATTTCCACTTGAATGCTTTTGAGTAGCCGGATACAACTTATCCAATACCTGAAGTAATCACCCATTCTTTATCTTGCCACTTATAGGGTTTCCAATACAATAAGTGTCACTGTATTCACCAACTTGCTCAAGACAGAAACCTGATAGTAATGCATGATTTACCTTTTCTTGCCTCTTCATACGTAATCAATCATTTGTCAATACTAGTTCCTAAGTGTATTTTTAATCTCCATTTCTTTCTCTCCTTGTATTGCAACTGGTCTCCCGGTATCAACTCTTGCTTTCTGCAATTCATACCTCTTGTGGCATCAAATAATCTTTTAAAAAGGTGAATCTGATCATAGTAGCCCGAGGGTACATTGTAAAATTCTTCTCCTGCCATTAAGACACGTAGTCTTTTTTTTCATCCCTTGACTTTGGGTCGCTCTTGTGATTTATTTTCCAATCAGACACTGGCAGGCGTAACAACAGCAGGGCCTTGAAAAACTCTTACACAACTGGTTTTTTGCTTCTTACAGCTCTTGTAACACTTCCAACACATGGGAGAAAGCTCATGTTAGTCTGCTAGAAAGTGGAGAACATCTGAAGTAGAGACAAGCCATTCCAGTACAGACCTCCTAGACCAATTAGCCTCCAGTTAATCTAGCAGCTAACTAAAGATGTTTGAGTAAGACCATCTGAGGCCAGGAAAAGCACTGCTATGCTGAGACAGAGAAAATTTGTCATTCCACTGAGTTGTGAACCAATTAGTTGTGGGCTAATTGTTACAAACAGCTAAGTTGTGGAATGGTCTGTTTCTCATTAAAAGATATAAGTTTCTTGATTAAATTGCCTATTACCCTTAAAATATATTGCAGACATGTGGAAGGAGAGAAGAGAAGGCAGGGTTGAAGAAGTACTCAAAAAAAATGGCTGAAAAATTCCAAATTTTGCAATAGATATAAACCTACAGGTTTAAGAAGCTGAACAAATCCTAAATATAATATAAATTAAATGTATCTATATCAAAATATATTTTAGCCAAACTGCTGAAATTAAAAAAAAATTCTTGAAAGCAGTGAGAAAGAAATGATATGTTACCAATGGGGGAAAATATTTTAATGAGAGAGGATTTCTCATTAGGAAACATAAAGGTGAAAATAAAGCAACATAACATTTTTAAAGTATCAAAAATAACTGCAAACCCAGAATACTATATCCAGTGAAAATATCCTCCAAGAATGAAGAGAAAAGTCAAGACATTCTCAAATGAAAGTAAATTAAAAGAATCTTCCTTTATACTCTAAAAGAATGGCTAAAGAAATTTTGCTAAACAGAAGATAATCAATAAATGAAGACATTTTGGAACATCAGAGAAAAAGAAATAATATGGTAAGAAAAAATGTGGGTAAATACAATAGACTTTCTTTCTTCTCTTGAATCTTCTCAATTCTCTTTAAGTGTTAAAGCAAAAAAAAATCCAGCACTTTGTTTTATATGGTTCTAAATGTATGGAGAAAAATAATTAAGACAAATATATTAGAAACTTGGGAGTGTGAAAAGACATAGAAGGAGATAAGGTTTTGTACTTCATTTGAACTGGTAAAATTATAACATCATTGGACTGTAATGTGTATATAACTGAATAGCTACAGAAACTACTAAGAAAGCTATGCAAAGCAATGCACTAAAATATACTTTTGATAAGTCAAATTGTAATTCTGATGTATGGTCATGTAAACTACAAAAGCCAAGAAAGTTAAAATTGAAAAGCAACAAATTAAAAGAAAAAATAAAATTGCAGATTTAATTCCTAAAATATAAATTATTACATTAAATGTAAATATCTAAACCTATGAACTAAAAGACAGAGATTAGCAGAGTGAAATAAAAATTATGACCCAAATGTATATTACTTTTAAGAAGCTCACTTAAAATATAACAATATGGGTAGATTGAAAATAAAAGAAATATGTATCATTTTAACATTAATAAAGATAAAACAAGAGCAATTATATAAACACTAGACAAATTAAATTTTAAAGCCAAAAAAATTATCAGAAACGAAAAGGCATATTATGTAATGATAAAGGGATTAATAAACCAAGAAGACATAGTAATTCTGTATATGTATGTACCACCCAAATAAGAGTAGCAAAATATGTAAAGCAAAATAAAATAGAACTAAAAATAAATAAAGTATATCAGCTGTATATTTTGGGCATATATACCCAAAATATAGTTGGAGACTTAGATATCTTTTTCTAAGCATGTGATAGAATGATTAGGCAGAAAACTAACAAAGATACAGAGGGAACTCAAAAAACATCAACCAACAGGATTTATACTTTTAGACCCCTCATCTCAACAGCAGAATACACATTCTTCTTAAGAGCTCAGGAAACGTATGTCAAATTAGACTATGTATTGTGCCATTAAACAAAACTCACCAAAAGATAAGAATGGATAACATATAAGCACATGAAAAGATATACACAACACATTAGACATCTGGAATAAGCAAATTACAAATACAGTAAGTCATTTCTACACACCTATTAGAATGGCTAAAGTAGAAAACATAATGACAATCCCAAATACTGAAGAAAGGGTGGAAAAACTGGATCACTTTTACATTGTTGAAAACAAGGTAAAAATGGTACAGCCACTCTAGAAAGTAATTTAGACAGTCTTAAAAAAAATTCTCTGTTTCTCCCTCTCTCTCTCTCTTTACCATAAAACCCAGAAATTGTACTCCTAGGCATTTTTTTTCTAGAAAAATACAAACATGTTCATGTGAACATATGTCCGCAATTTTTATAGAAATTTTATCCATAATTAGCCTCCAAGTGGAAAGAACCCAGATATCCTTCAGTAGATAGAGAGTTAAACTGTGGTGCATCTACCTTATGGAGCACTATTTGTAAAATAAATAAATAAATAAATAATAAATGATACACATAAAAACCAATCTGGTCTAACCTGTAGACCATTATGATAAATTTAAAAAGTCAGTCGCCAAAGCCGCATGCAGTGATTCCCTTCATACAGGGAACATTCTTGAAATGTTAACAGTTTTTAAATGGAGAACAGATTAGTGGTTGTCAGGAGTAATAAGGGAAGGGAGAGCTCGGAAGAAAGCAGTAGATGTGGCTAAAAGAGCAGCATGAAGAATTCTTAAAATGGAAATGTATCTTCACTGTATCAATGTCAATATCCTGGTTGTGATATTGTACTATAGTTATGCAAGATGTTACCATTGGGGTAAATTTAGGAAAGGGTACATGGGATTTCTCTATTTTATTTTTTTACAATTACATATAAATCTACAATTACCTCAGAGCCAAAAGTTTAATTAAAAATTTTTAGGAAAGTTTAACTCCATCAAGTGTTCCCATTGTAGCCTTACATGACATTGAATTTCAACTTCCTAGTAGGTTACAGACTAAACTTATGTAAATTACTATTTGTGTAATTATGGCCATCTACAACAGAGTGTAAGCTCTGTGAAGGTAGCAACTGTGTTTACTCTGCTTACAATTGTACTTTTAGTGCTATACCTGATGCATAGAAGTCCCCCAACAAATATTTATTCATTGCTTATTATCACCTGCCATCTAATGAAGCTTGTGAAGTCCTTAATTTTACTGTCTTGTTCCTCTGCTCATGCACATCTCCTTGCCCACAGGTAATGGTCAGATTGAGCAATCTGGCACAATAGAAATTGTTCTTTCACTGTCCAACAGACAACCTTGTTCCTGCAAGATACTTCTTCCCACTAAGCTCCCAAACGCAGTTTCAATCTTAGCATCCTTTGCACAAGTTGTTTTCTTTTCTAAAATGACCATAAACCTCCAGCCTATTTATACAAATCCCCTGATCCTTTAAGATTCAGCACAAATTCCACTTCATTCACAAGACAAGCTTCCATTGATTTCTTCCTTGGAGAATTCTGCTACACTATAGTGTAAATTATCATCAAGGAGTTTCTTTCCCTGTATTCCTGGTTTACCAGCTGTCTGTTTCTTCATGATGACTGTGTGGGAGGTGTACAGATTACTCTGAAGAGAACTCACATGTGAGTATAATGACACATCATTTCAAACAGCTAAATGTAAAAGAAGCCTTATTCCTAGTTTTTCCAGTCTGAACAAGTTTCAAGCAGGAGAAAACTTTTTGCAGCCTTTGCCAAGATAAGATATGGAAGAGAGAATATGGGTGTTACTGGGGAAGGAATAGGAGAGATTTGGAGAACAGCTTCTGTAAAGCTTCAGACTAGGGTAATTTGTTCTTTCTTCCCTATTTGTGCAGGGAAGTTGGTAGAAGGATGCTTAATGTGTTACCCGATAAATGTTCATCACACCAAGAGAATCTCCTTTGCAGCCTGGGAGTAGTTTCTGAAAAAAGGAAATGGTCCCAATTTATAATCTGCAGTTTGGTACATGCAAGACCTGCAGGGACTTTCAATGATGCCAAGGCTTGGAAGACTTAATAGAGCAAAATAGCTACTGCTGTGTAACAAATTTCTCTACAACGTGGCCATTTATAAAACAAACATTTATTATTGTAGTTTGTGTAGGTAAAGTACCCAGGCATGGCTGGACTAGGTACCTCTAGCTCGAAGTCTCTCTTCTTCACTGGCTGTTGACTTGATGTCTTCTTCAATTTCTTACTCCATGGACCTCTTGTAAAACAGCCATGCAACACGCACCTGACTTCCCGTAAACTAAACAGTCAGAGAGAAAGTGATATAGGTGGGGAGAGAGAGAGACATTGAAGACTATCTTAGAAACTGTCTGTCACATAAGGGAATTATGATGAGTGGCATTGACTCCAAGATTTCTGATAAGCTCAGAGAAGATGATGGACAGGAGCTATGGCTTGGACCAGATTGTTGCTCACCCAAGGATAGCTAAGGGAAGTAAATAGAGTCTGTGGTTCTTTCATGTGAACTCTGCTGTGCCAGAAAGCTGAAGAGGCTGCCCAGCTGAGTGCCCAAGAGCTATCAAATGTTCTACAAGATAGAGCCTGTTCTATTTGCTGTCAGTACCAGAGGCGATACAGGGTCATAGGAAAACACTGACTGCCAGAAGCTGCAGAGACATGACAATGAATAAACCATATACAATTTCACATATCCCCAGCAGCAGAAGCAGATGCCCCTTCCTGTCTTGCTCGGAAAAGAAAAAAGTGTGCAGAACTGGGGAGGAAGCTCAAAAAGAAAACTTATAATAGTGAACAATGACTGAAAGAATAATACTTGAATTTGATTGACCATTTCCTGAGAGGATCTGTTATTTTATTATTGAGGGTAGAATAAAATTTATTGGTTTGAATTAAATTTACCAGGTTGGTGTAAAAATAATTCCCCTTCTGCTGAGCAGGAAAAAGTCACACAAATTTCAGTTGTAAAAAAAGTAAAACGAGTTTTTTTATCTTTTAAATTAATTTAATGACTATTCGGTCATAGTACATCACCCTTTGGCATGTAATTGCACTATGCTTAATGATTTACCTGGAAAGAAAGAGAGAAAGATAGAGAGGTAAATATTCAATAGATACATATAGAGGGGTGAATATTTGATGGACATATAATTGCACTATGCTTACTGATTTACTGAGAGAGAGAGAGAAGTAGATATTCAATAGATACAGAGATGTGTGTGTATGTGTGTGTGTGTGATGTGTGCGTGTCTGTGTGTGGCTACATACACACTCTATAGGTCACACTCCATATCTATTGAATATCTATTTCTCTGAAGCTTCTGGCAGTGAATGTTTTCCTAGCATGTGAGTGTGTACACAAATATATCCATATGCATGTATCTTTAATTTCCAAGTTAAGCTTATGAGAACAGATACTCAAAATAATTTTGCACACTCTTTCTCCTCTCTATGGTATGATACATACATACATATTATGCTCTAGCAAAAGGTTGTGGTCAGAGTAGAGTAAACTTGTATTTGTTTAATCTAATGTGATGATACCTTCCCCCATCATCTCTCCTTAAGTCAGGCCCATCTCTTCTTGATAATGGTAGTCCCCCTTATCATGGGGATCGGTTTAGGCAAAAAGCTGCTGTATTTACTGGTAACTCATGCAAACTCACAAACGCTAGTAGATGATTCTGTCCTACTGTTTTCACTCGAAAAACTATTTGTTAGTTATCTGTTGTTGTGTAAGCAGATTATCCCCAAACTTAGAAAAAATTGAGACAACAAATATTTATTATTGTAGTGTCTGTGGGTCAGAAATCAGGATGTAGCTTAGCTAAGTGCCTTTGGTTCAAGGTTTCTCATAAGGTTGCATTGAAGCTGTCAGTCAGGGCTGCAGGCTCCTACAAAGGGTCATTTGCATGTAGAGGGATTGCCTTCTAATTTCACTCATGGGGTTGCTGGTAAGCCTTAGCCTCTCATCACAGGGCTGCCTTACAACATGGCAGCTATACCCTCCCAGTTTAAGTGATCTCAGAGTGAGAAACAGAGAGAGAGAGAGGAGAGAGAGAGAGAATGTGTGTGTGTGTGTGTGTGTGTGTGTGTGTGTCTGGGTTTGTGTTCTGGAAAGCATATCCAGAGAGAAGCTATCACACCTTTATAACCAGCTCTCAGAGTGGCATGTATTTAATCAGATTTGCCATATTGTATTCATTAAAAGCAAGGTAATTAGTCCAGCCCACATCTAAGAAGAGAGAATTACATAAGGACATGAATATCAGGACGCAGGGATCATTGGCAACCAACTTAGAGGCTGCCTACCACAAGTTTCCTCCAGGAAGTGATACCCACAAATGCAATAAGTTAGAAAAATTTAATGATAAAAACTTGGATTTATTCCTGTCACAAACACAAAACTGAGAGAAAGAATCATCTGATACCATAACCAACTAACCCTGAGTCATTTCCTATGTTGCTTCCTTTGTATTCAACTCAAATTCCTTCTGTCTCCCTGTCTAAGGAAGAGCTTCTTATACAACCCCCACAAACGTTCACATGTGTGTGTGTGTGTTTTCTCATTGTAATTACATTAATAAAACAACAATAATCACAAATACTTATATAATCCTTCTACACATCATGTGCCATTCTAAGCATTTTACACTCTCATCTAAACTTCACATGAGAAAGGTAATGTTTATATACACATTTTATAAATGACAAAAGTGAGGCAAAGAATGTTAAAGGTCTTGTTCAATGTCATAGAATTAGTAGGTTTTGGAGCTTGTTTCAGGACCCAAGAAGACTCCTCTAAACCACTGTATTCTTCCATGGCAGAAAGGGATCCTGCATCTGAAGCAACCTGAAAAGGAAACAGCAGTTTGGTCCCAGCTGGACTTTCTATTCTGGTTGGTTAAATTTAAACAGTGTTTGTGGCTCACTCTTCTTCTTTGGCCACAAGAATAAAATCATTCAACAATCTTCTCATCATTTCTCCCATACTTTAATTCTTCTTCCTAGGGTGACCATCTGCGATTTTGTCTGTCTAGCATGTGCTTCCCTTTCTTCGACTACCATGACCCAATTTTCCTGCTTTCTGTCCCTATGGCTTGGTGGAGTTGGTGGCAGCCAACTTCAAGAATGCGGGTGTTCACATTACGCAGAGCCAGGCTGATATTCCACTCTCTTGCGCAGAGTGATTCATTCAAAGTTGGAAAAGTGACACAAGCCACCTAACATCATTTTGGGAATCTATGGTAACTAATGCGGAAGAAATACTTCTACCTCCTAGATAGCATAAAGGGGAGCCCAGGTCTGCCAATCCACTGTGTATGGAGAAGCTGCCAATTGAGAAAGAAAAAAAAACCGAGAAAGAAAAAAGAAAAAAAAAAAAGAGAGGGTGAAATACAGATTCCCAAATTATTTGAGGACAAGATAAGGGCTTGATGGGAAACTTCACCTCTAAAGCCATCACATTCTCCTTTATGCCCAAGCTTTTTTGGTTCATTTTTGTATCTGGCAATCACAAGTCCTAGAAAATACATTTACTTAAATATTTTTCCTAAGTCCAATAATGTAATAGATTCCATTTCTACTAATGTAAAATACCGAATACTTCCAGCATTCATAATCATGTAATTATGGCCTCTCTAACTAAATATATATTAATTATTCAACATGACAAGCATTTTTCTTCTACATCCATTTTTCTTCTCACTAATACGCTTACCAGTCTCTCATCTGTTACACATACTTTACTAAATGTCTTATCGCACTTTACAAAGTCCATCTCTAATTTTTCCCAAATCTCTCTTGATCTAAATCCTCATCAAATTAGTTAATTCATTTTAAACATAAGGAAATCAATCCAGCCTGATTTCTTTGTTCTTATCCCAAAGCATGTACTCCATGCAGAGTAACAGTAACTGCAAGTAACTTTTTGAAAAAATGTATTAACTCCACTTACTGGAACTGATTACTTCTATGCTTGAGATAGTATAGAAGTAATTGGAGAAAATATTCTCACACAGAAGACATTCCCAAGCTTAACATTCAGGCTCAGAGAATGAGTGTTCTGAGATCTTGATTCAATCACTCCGGTTGCCACTCCTGATGATGGAAGTCCCTCTGTGCCTGTTAGGTTCCTGCTTCAACCGGCAAAGTTCTTGCCTGTAGGTGAGAATTAACTTCCAGGAAAATCATGTTCCTGGGAATCTAGTGAGCTGTATGGAAGCCATGGGGTTTTCAGCTGAGCACAGGAGAGAAAAAGAAGGGTTGATACTCTGTTTCACTCTTCATGGCTGCAAAGGATCCTCTCTTTTTTGTGTATTACTACATTGTTTAATCCCGGCCATGTGCTCATGGTGACTAAATACATCCTTTTTAAATTTTGTTTTCAGTGCCTTATATATTCATGCTTTATAATCTGAAACATTTCTTGCAGATGTTTGCACATATCTTCTAACTACAGTTTAGTATAGAAAGTACTTTACTTTTATTTGTCTTTAATTAAATAAAGATTTTTTAAACTCAGTGTATGCTTCTTGCCTTTTTGTTTTCCCTCAATAAACCTTAGAAACATTTCTACTGCTTGAACTAACATGGTTGAAAATATGTATTCTTACTCTATACATGTCATGATGGTCCTTATATTGAAAACTCTTACGAAAATAGAGCTTATACACTCAACACTCACATTAGACAACCTGAGATACACAATAGCAAGGAAACTGGTATACTTAGTGAAGTCTCGCTATCATTGCGCAGCATGAGTCCGTTCTTGTGAATTCACACCCTAACTTCTCTTTAATACCTTGCTGGGCATCCTTCTTTAAAAAAGATGTGTTAAAAATCCATAGACACTACTTAGAAAGAATAGAGAGAAGGTTGCTAATGAATATTAAAAAGTATTTCTAAGAAATTCAGAAATTGCTTTTAGACATTGAAGAAAGTGTTTCATATTTCTCAATGATTACTGTTTGAGAAATATGAAATATTCAATAATTATTTCTTTTTTTATCTGAATCCTTTTTTTCTGTTTTTAATGTTATGAAAGTATATCAATACTTCAGTATAACAGAAATAGTTTGAATTATTGGACAAAGAAACACAGATCACCTAATGCCATAGCATGCACCCATAGTCCCAACTACTTGAGAGACTGAGGCAGGAGGATCACTTGAGATCAGGAATTGGAGGCTCTATTGTGCTATGATCATGCCTGTGAATAGTCACTGCACTCCAGCCTTGACAACAGGGTGAGATTTTGTCTCTAAAACGGTAGGAAGGAAAGAGAAAGATGAAAGAAGGAAGGAAAAAAGGAAAGGAAGGAAGGAAGGAAGGAAGATGGAGGGAGGTAGAAGGAAGGATTGATCCTAGATCTAGGTTTGATTGTAGCCTACCACGAATTAGCTGTATGACTTTGTGTCAAATTTCTGAAACTGTTTGAGCCTTAGTTCACTCAACTATAAATGATTGTGATAATATTTATATCTGCTTAAGCATTAGCAATAAATATAGCAAATAGCAGGTGTCCAATAAATGGTAGCTATTACAGTTCTGGGTCTTTTAAAATGAATAAATTAATTTGGTTACCACATAAGAGTATATACTGCTTAAGAAATGTTTCCACAATTTAAAAATCATATATATATATATAATTTCTGCTACTGGTCTGATATGCAGAGAACATGTAAGTACTTTATTTTGACTATAGCTAATGTGATCCTGCTAAACTATGTCATGATTTGTCTGAATTGATCCAGAGAGTAGACAAAATATTCCTGGATGGGCTTTACTCTTAAACATTGGTTCTTTTATGAAATTCATGCCCTTGCTTCTGTAATTCAAAACTCCTCTGCATTTTTTTCTCTTTAGCTCTGTCAGTCTCCCTTGCTTCTTCCTTCTTGTCCACTCAACCATTAAATGTTGGCTTTTCAAGATTTGGCTGTCAGGTTATTTTCTTCTCATGATGCACTTTCTTCCAATTTCATGAACTCACTTCACTTTCTCACCTATTTACTGACCATTCCCAATTCAGTTGCTCCAACCCATTTCGCTTATCTGGACCCCAGACCCCTAATGTCCATATTCAAAAATCAACCTGAGTATTTTGTAGACAACTCGAATTCTGTATGTCCAATAACATAACACATGATTCTTTCCCCCATATCCTCTTGTTCTCCGCTTCCAGTTTTCCCAGCTTGAAACATTATATGACCATGTGCTAATAGCTCTTGTCAGAAAATTGAGAATCATTGACTTGCTTCTGTCTTGCAACACCTACACCCAATCAGTTACCACGTTGACTTCTCTCTTAATCCAGTGCTGCTCTCATGGTAAAATCTGTCATACTCTATCGCATAGGTTATTGGAAAGATTTACCATTCTCTCCAATTGTTTTAAGTACGTGTTCATCAATGAATTTTTGAAAATGAAAGACGCATGTGTTTGTATAGGAGACAAGTAAAATAATAAAAACAAATAATTCTGTTTGTTTGCTTTTTCAGAAGAAAATGGCTCCTCAATTTTCTATCTTATGTGGAGGCAACATTTCTGCATCAGATTCAGCCTGTGGCAAAAGGAATGAGGCTTCTTCTACGATCCATTCAGGCTGGTCCTTCCTGAAGTAGCAAAGCATGTGTCATTGTAAAACATGACTGTAACTCCTCTTTCAGTGCCACTGACTTTGTCATGTGGAAAATTTTTGGCAGGTTTTGGCAATAAGGTGTCTATCAGACAATTTTCATGGGATTAAGGTTTTACATTTGTTATGAATCTCAGGAGAGAATTAGGAGAAGGAAAATAAATAATAAATGTAAATTCATGTTTTCAATTTAATTTTATTTAAAAACCTACTGTACAGATACAATACTAATCCAAAAGCATATGTCCCTAGTTTCATAAACACATTATTTTTCGAGTCCCTCTCAAAATTATAAGGAAAGGAAAATTCAGTCAGTAATAGCAAATGGTTGGCTGGCCATTCTCTATTTGAAGTTGAAGACAACATCCTGAAGAGTTGTCTTCAGGAAGACTGGCTCTCAAATTGAATAGACAAATTTTGTGTTTTAAGACTGTTGATTGTTAATAATAGCTAATGCCTAAATGGCATTTCCTACATGTTAGTCACTCTTTTAAGCACTTTATGCACATAAACTTATTTAATAAACTCTATGAGATAAGTACTAGTCTTGTCTTAATTTTACAGAATATGAAATTGAGACACAGAACAGTTTAAAGACTTTACCAAGGTCAAACTGTTAGTATGTGGCATAGCTAAAAATCAGAACCAGTCTGCCTAACCTGAGGCCAAACTCTTCCATATAATGCTGAACTGTTAATACCATTTCATTTTCTCTGTCTTTCAGATATTTATACATCACTTTTGCTAAAATTTGGGTTTAAATACATACTTACAAAAACACAAGTGTTTCTAGCAGAAAATTGATTTGACCTGCAGATATTACAATATAAAGTTTATGCTTTTCAATAGACTTCAATTATTTCTTTGCAGTACTGTGAAAGTATTTTTAACATGCCTTAGAGATAGCTAGAATATAAAAATCTATATCTATGTAAATTATTTTTACTTTAAGTCAGACAAATATCAAATCTATAGCATTTTTTTTTTTCAAATCACTGTAGCTCAAAGAATTTTAATCTTTCCCGGTCTTTAAAATTCTATCCTTAGAAATAAATCATTATTGAATCAATGGTCTGAACTGACAAATAGAAGAAGTATCTTTTTGTCAAGCTAAGGATTGATAACTAAGTCAGGGCTATTAGAATAGCCACATGTTTTATCCAAAAATAAATAAATTGCCTATAGGCCTCTTGAAGGTTTTGAATGCTGGTGAGTTTTTAAAATTCAAATGATAAATTGGTTGAAATAGAGAAATATTGTCTACAACCTTTACCAATGTTATCTATGAAGTTCAATAACTGTGAATATCTAGACTAATAATCATTTCCTATATGGAGAATTAAAATTGAATAACAATAAATTGATCATGCGTTAACTGGTTTAAATCAATGATTGAGCACTACAGCCATGGTTGACTCATCTGTAGGTAAGGTTATATGAGCACTCTCAAGCAGTCTAAAGGGAAAGAACAGGTATTGGGGTTGGCCAGCTTCTTTCTCCAGCAATAAATGCAGATAGACTAGTAGAGTAGAATATAAAAAGTGATGTACCAATGACTTCCCTGTAAGCCTGGGAGTGAGAATGTAGAAAATTCATGTACTTGCAGAGTCATCTGAAAGTAGTCAGTCCTCACGTAAGGCATGACATGACAGCAAAACAGGGAGCATCCAGGTGCCTCAAATACTATTATTGAGGCTGTGGGAACCAGATAATTAATAAAATTTCATATTACTGAGGCTTTGGAAACCAGATAACTAATATAATTTAATAATATTGAGGTAGTAGAAACCAGATAATTAATGAAAGATAATAAAAGAATAATTAATAAAAATAATTAATAAAGATTAATAATTACTAAAAGATAAAATAGAAAAAAAAATTTGTGTGTTCCATTCCTTTAGATGCCTTAATGAAATGACTGTGTGAAGATAAATAATGTTCAATAAATGCAATAATAAAGTAAATTTATTTAAAATTATTTTATAAAGGTTAACACATCATCACTGTTGATCTGACCAGTATGATTTCCAGGCCCTGACCTTAGTATACATGAGGAAAACTTGTGATCCCTACCTACGTGACTATTTAAGTTTCAGCACTCACAAAAAGTTTGGGGATTTGATAGTAATGTGAAATATAGTGAAAACCAAACAAACATCCTAGAGCTTGAGAATGAGGCACACAGAAGCTTGAGTATATAAAAATTCAGGGAAACAAAAACAAGCAAAACAAAACAGAACAGCACTTAGAAGCTATGAAGTCCTCCCCACATTTGCCATTGGTCACTGCGTGCTGCTTATAGTATAAAGACAATGAGGAGAAAGAGGCACCATAAAAAAAGAAGAGGAATTAATACAGTGGATACATATTTTATAAGAAAGAGAAGTGGTATATCATTTAGAAGTTCTCATCGCTAGTCCTTTACAGTTATTTCACTAATTTGAGTAACTTAAAAAAACTATATCAGAAATAAAAATGGAAAATTTCAAATGATCTTAGGAGTTACTAATATTAAATAAATTTATAAAAATAGTGTTATATCTATGCAGATATATTAAGGCATCACTATAGGTTAGTCCTTCATTAAGTAAGCAAGATATTTGTTGATAAAGTTCTAGAAAGCCAGAGAAAAAATTAAACAATCAATATGAATATTTGAGATTCAGATAGACATGAGTTCAGGTCCTAGCTTCATCACTCTTAGTCTGAAAATTTGAGAAAGTTAATCTCTCCGGGCATCAATTTTCTAATCTGTAATTAAAACAGAGTATAGCCTCATAGGTGAAAATTTTATAGAGTATGTGGTACATAGGAAAAATTTTATAGAGTATCTGGTACATCATAATCAGTAGTCATTATTTTCATTACCTTTATTTACCTTAGTCTTAGGCAGGCTTCTGCCATCTTTACCTTTTCCCCTCTTTACACCTACACACTAATAATCTCACTTCCTGGTTGGAATTTGGGTCTCCACACTGCACAACTGAAGAAGTGCCAGTCACGTTGTCTTCTAGGACTCATGCTTCCCTGGCTCTGTGTGACCCCATGGGCTTATAAATCAGAATGTAAATATTTGCTTGGGGAATTCAGAAAAGTAACTGTCTGATTAGATAATTGTCATACTAATAAGGTTGAGAGGCACTTGATCTTATTTTCCACATGTATAATATTATTACAATTACCCTGCTGGATATATTTGAGACCCTGTTACATTGCTCCGTTCCAGTTTGAACTTTTGCAGAAATAATGTTCGCCAAAATGGCAAATATTTAACCTTTCTTTTAAACCCCTAGCTCCAAGAAATGAGCATGTCCATAATATAATTCTCACACTATGCCCACACCTGGCCTATGTTTTGGTTCATGTTATTATCAACTGATGTGTCTTCCATTCCCATGTGATTTTTATTCCTACTTTACAGTCAGCTATTTAATGAACTATTTCTGAGTTTGCTTATTTATCCCCTTTCTGATCAGTTTCAGGCAAGAGTAAACATCCTTTATTATGCTCAAATAGTCTCATGTGAGTCAAACTGTTCGGTTTTCTCACTTTAAGAGAAACCAAAGACAAAACCCATTTCAGGAAGACCACAAAAAATCACAATGTACACAAGTTACAGTTATTTTAAAAGTCATTTCTGTGTCAAGAATACCTCCCTGACGTGTCAGAGAAAAATATATTCTCAATAAGCTAACAGCATTTTGTGTAACAATATGCTGTGAGTTTGTTTGGAAACTAAAAACTCATATCCTTATATTGTTCAAGGTTTCTATGACTCAGAATCCTGGTTTTTCAGCATTGCTTCTTGTGACCACGTAATCCAGGTTTGAAATCTTGGAACCCAACCAAATAATTTCTAATTGGTAAATCAGGTACATTCTCAAATAAATGAAATGGAACTGAATATTATCTAGTGTCAAAATGAGGGAAGAGACTACATGCTGATCTAGATAATATGCCTTTCTGGAATTACTGAACTAGAAAAATTGCTTTAAAATCTGTATCAAAGAAACTCTCAAAATTAGTTTTACTTTTTATTTATATTTATTTATTTATTTATTTATTTTTGAGGCAGAGTCTCGCTCTGTCACCCAGGCTGGAGTGCAGTGGTGCTATCTTGGCTCACTGAAAGCTCCGCCTCCTGGGTTCATGCCATTCTCCTGCCTCAGCCTCCCAAGTAGCTGGGACTACAGGCGCCCGCCACCACACCTGGCTAATTTTTTGTATTTTTAGTAGAGATGGGGTTTCACCGTGTTAGCCAAGATGGTCTCGATTTCCTGACCTCATGATCCACCCACCTCGGCCTCCCAAAGTGCTGGGATTACAGGTGTAAGCCACCGCGCCTGGCCAGCTTTATCTCCTTAACTAGATAATACTTTCAGCACAGACTGCATTGAATACCTCCATATCATCACATGATGAGTAATTTATATGCACTAAATGTATTCTTATAGATTGACTTTTTAAAGATTATTGGGTAGTTAAATTATAAGCCGTGTCTCTGGCTGCTTTATTAGTGGAAGCTTGTTGTATTAGTCAACATAGGCTAGATTATGTTGTAGAAACAAAGAACCCTCGTATCTCCTGGATTTATAACAATAAAGGCAAATCCTATTAGAAGTCCATCAAAAGTTGGCTGTGATTCTGACCCATGTTGTATTCACTCCACACAAGACCAAGACTACTGGACCAGTTTCTAGCTAGAATGATGTCAATTGTGACAGAGGGCAGGGTGCAGGATGTAGTGCCTGTTGGCCTTAAAGCTTTTGCTGAGAATGGCACATACTATTACAACTGACATTTCCAGAACCCAAGCAATCATACAGCCATGGGCAAGTTCTATAGGGTAAGGGTGTGTCCCAGATTGGTTTCCCTGGAGCAGACCCTGAGATGAGGATTTCAACTGCAAGTCATTTATAAAGGATGAGTTTCCAGGGAGACCATGGTAGACAAAAGAGGACATGGAGGAGAACAAAGCCTGGCAAGGGTGAGATCTGAGGTAGAAGTGAAGGGAAGGTTAAGCTTCAGTTTGACCCCAGGGGAGACCTCTGGTGCACAGATTACCCCTCCCATGAAAGGTAAGGAGGCTGGGCTTTCACATTCCTTCACCTCACAGTCATTGGTTAGTAGCTGTGGGATAGGCACCATGGGCCCTCTAAGCTGGTTGAGGCCAGTATCTCCAGTAGCCAAGGACAGTCCACACAAACGTCACGTCTGAGTTGGTCTTTGAAAACCCCTGAGAGGCGGGCAGGGGACAGCACTCCTAAAGGCAAAATGGGATCTTAAGAGCACTCAAGGAAGCACAGCACTTTCAGTGTTTGCTAGAAGATACAAAATCATCCTCTGGAGGAAAGCAAAGGGAAGCGGCACTGAACCTGGGTGAACAAAAATACAGTCTACTAGAGTCAGCCTAGAGTCAATAACATTTGCCTCTATTTATCTGACACGACTAAACAACACAATCCTCCTATCCAATCCCTGCTTCAAGTTCAAAGCCCAAGATCTCTGAGTGATGCCTTGGAGTCTCTACAACATGTGTAGATATTGGAACCAAAAGGATCAGTTGTCTGACCACTCTCTATGAGGTGTATGGGCACACACAAATATGTACATACACAGAGTATGCAACTGTGGAATAGACATGGTATGAATATGGAATATATATGACATATTAAAATATCCAATAGAACATTTGATATTTGTCTTGTCATTTCTTTTATGAGTACTCACATGCCCCTTATATTAAATTAAATTAAGTCAAATTAAATTAGCTTAATTGTGGGTACTTTGAGCCTATAAGGCTTTTATGGAAGAGTCATATTTCAACCTCGTTTTCCTTAGCCATTGTTTCCTGAATCATCTGAAAGGTTTTCCTGGGTTCAATAAAAGCCATTCATGGGCTTTAGCTCAGGGCGCAATGTGCAAACTCCTGACTTTGTCCTCGTCCTAGGCTGTCACTCGAAAGGCCCCTCAGTGTTATCTTGTACTGATTAGATGCGAATCAATAGCAGCGTTCAACCTTGCAAGTCCCTGAATTTCTGAACTCTCAAAATGCTCGGTTATTTCTCCTTGTAAACAGGCCAATACTTTTTTTTCTTTTTTCTTTAGTCTGAGATCACTGCTTTGTTATACAGGTATTACCATTCTTAAAAAAGCATCCAATACAAACTGACTCATGTTACAGGAAGTCTCTTTTCCCACTGTCTTTCTCTTTTGTTCTTCTTTCGTTTTCACCTAAAGTAATAAGCTCATTAGCTATATTGCCAATAATAGGAGACTTTTTTATTTCCCAAAATGTTTCCCACAGTGTAATATTAAAAACCACTTTTCTAGCTTCAGATAGATCACAATTTGTTTCACTGTATATAGCCCAGTTTCCAAAACCAGTGCCACCAATCTAGATTTTGGTGTTGTTGCAACATCCACTTGATTATTGATTTCTATATTTTCAGGATAAGTAAGTTATGCTGCAGTTACAAAGAAGTCCCAAATCTCAATAGTTTACAATAAACAAGTACATTTATTTTTCATGAGCCTTTGTTTGGGTGAGATTCTGATCCACATTTTGTTTCTCCAAGATATTGACAATGCTTCACTTCAATAACATTCATGTGCCACTAACTTAACCAAATAGTACAGCCATGCCTGCATTTAATCGAGTAGGGAGACTTAGTCTTCCAGAGGGAGGCTCACATGGAGTGGAGGGAGCACCAAGTGCAGCAGGAAGTAGAACAATTTTCCACAGTGACCACATCTCTTAGACCAAAATCCATTTAGCAGCTCAGGATTCACTCGTACCTCACAGATCACACTGGGGACATTATTTTAAGAAACAAGTCAGTATGGCTTTAATAGAAATGCCAGACACACTAGTGCTTCAGAGGACTCAAAAACCCATGCGATGTCCTCGGATCCCAAGTGGCTCTCATAATAAAATGGCCTGGTGGATACAGGTGGGCCCAACCCTGCTATCTATATCATGGGTGGCCATTTGTATCATGATGAGTTCCACTCCATTTGATTTGCCATAAAGAATCCTGCCTTTTCTAGGATGATAGCAAACTCTGTGAGTTACACAGTAGAGCCATAGAAACAAGAAAGCCTACCAGGATTGTGCCTTTGCATAAAAGGAAATTTTGAAATATTACCTTTATATTGGTCAGTCCCCTACAAATCCATGTTTCCTCTTTCTGAAATTTCTATAAAGCACACCACATGCCTATAATCTATCTTTTCAATCACAGTATGCACTTATCACAAATTAGAACCTTTTATAAATTTATATGAAATGGGGATACTATATATGCTCCTCTCTTACATGGAAAAGGAAATCTCAAAGTCTCACTTCGTTTTTTTTCTCTCAAAGAAAATTAATTTTAACAATGTACAGTTTGACTTGCATGAGTCAGCACCTCACAAGGCTCATTGTATTTGACATTACTCTAGTTCCCCAGAAGACCTCAGAAAATTAATATTCAGATGATGAAATTAAAAAAAAATCTTTTGGAGCTGCTGTCCCAACCTCATTTGTGTGCTGTATTTCTACATTTTAATTTAGCCAACAGGGTTCTCACTCTCTGCATTTCTTTGTGTGATTATCCTTGCCTTTTCAACTTACTTCAACCTTTCTCCTATCCAATTATAACTGGCTTCCTATGTCATATATCTGATGTTTTTAATCTCCAATCCTTTCATTTTTCCTCTACCTCTTCACCTCCATTGTAGATTTCACAAGAAATCTTCAAATATCTGTAGAGAGGGAGATATTCGAGCAGCTCTTGATTCTGGAAAGCAAGCATGAACAGCACAGTGCCATTAGTCGGGTTCTGGAAAAAAGTGAAATTCACAGTGCAATATACCTTTCAGAAGATAGAGTTTAAGGTTGAACTTTAAATTCTTAAATTGAGAGAAAGATGGAAATTGTTTTAGTGTATTTTCTTCAACTAAAGCCACAATAGATTGGAGGTAAGGTAGACAAGTTTCAAAAGTAGGAGCATAACTGGCGAGCTTTCAGACAGAATAGAGAAAGGTGCTTGCCAGAGACTTCATTCTTTCCCTCCACAGAAAGGAAATAAGCCCTCAATAAATTATTTCATAATCAGTAGAATCAAGTGTTGAGATAAAACTGCAGAACAATCTGTAGTTGCCTGATGAAAATGTCCATGTTCTCGGAGTCTCATGCCTGCATTAAACTAAACCTAACACGCTCTGAAACATAGTGATACATAGAAAAACACATGAACTTGTGTCAAAATCCTGTACCAGCAGCATGTACTCATGTATTTTAATGACTACTTCTCAGTGGAATTTATCACTCCCAAGTTTATTTTTGAGCATGCAAGCATAATAGTATTAGGATGCAAAAATGACTTGTTGCATATATTTGAAGTTTTTTGCCTTTAATACAGACACAATAAAAGCCCAATGATAACTGCAAATTATCATGTGATTGATGTTTAATGTCATTGTGTCCTGTCAAAGTTCAGGATAAACTCTACAGATCATGAAAACTCATGATCTTTTATCCATGAATAGGAAAACATTAAAAAATTGAAAGTCTTTACGGAGGTCACATGCTGGAAAATGAGCAAGGTTGATGTATTAAAATATTTTAAGAGAAAAAATGAACATCTGAAAAAGCAAAACACCAGTGGTATCACGGCATGCTCAAGGCAAAATAAATAATTTTATTTGAAAGGATTTTAAACTCACTGTTGATGTCTGTTATTTATTTCAAGGATGAAAAAATGGCAATGCTAAAAGTAAATGTATACTTTGGGCTGTGTTTGGATCTTTTAATTAATCAATTGGTGTCTCTGTAAACAAATTCTAAGACTGCAATTTCAAAATAAGTGTCTGAAAATTTAGATGGCGGGAGAAACAATAGTTTTTGTTTTCTACTTTCTGAGTAAGTTTATGTATAAAATCACTTATACTTTAGTAGTAGCCTGCCTTTACGTTTGCCAGTGTTTTTCTTTTGTGTGTGTGTGAGTGTGTGTGTAATGTTTATACTTCATTAAGAATTCATAGGGAAAACAAATATTTTATCTTTTGTAATTTTTCCTATAATTTTTTTAATGTTTTCGTATAAACACTAGCAATGAGAATTCTATAGAATTGGTAAGGTATCTGCAAATGTTAAATGTTTCCACACTTTCTGAGGGTTTGCAACTTTTTTTAAAGAAAGCATATTTTTCAAATCCTTAAAACAGTTTTATCTAGGTTGCCCCTTTTCCTGGCTAGATGTTAAGAGCTAGCCCTGCAGGAGGTATAGTATTGAGTGGACGGGCTTGGCACAGAGAGCTCTTCCTGCTAAAACCTGCAACGTAACACAAAAACTAATGGATTGCACGGGGAGAAGAATAAAACTAAGTTCAAGGTCAATAAACCAGATAAGAAAATGCAAGGGGTTCACCAAAGAATGGAGTGGGAGTCAGAAGCTGGTACATACTGAAGTAATAAGAGCCAGCAAAGTGGAAAGTCAGGAAGATGACAGGTGGGAAGAAGTGGAGGGAGTTCCCTCTCTGCTGGTTTCTATTAGCACACCAGAGCAGGACATAGCACGGGAGGAGTAGAAATAGCAGATGAGACCAAGCTTGCAAACAACCTGCCTTTCAGAAGAGGGCTCTGTTCACTGAAAATTGGCACCTTGATAATCTACAGAACTAAGGACATCAGCATTTATCTTAAAGAAAGTATTTAGGCACTTTTCTTTCAATGTAGCCACCTAGCATTGTAGGGGCAGCCAGTCATCTTTCTGATTGATACAGCCTCTCCTTGGGTGCCCACTATCTCTACATTGGTTCATCGATACCAATGCATGTCTGTGAAGATACATAGGGTGCAGCAGTTCTCCATTCAGCTATGAAGAATGAGGATCTTAACTTCTCTTTACACTCAGCACGTACAGACGCTTTATTTAGCAATGTGGCAGCTTACACACAGGCAGAGAGAAAAGCTAAATCCTCATGAAATGGGGTTAAAAAGTGAGAACTTTTTTCCTCTCACAACTAAGTATTATTAATTCTCTTACAGGGCTACTTATTCTCTATGCATATTATGTTACATTATTTCACACTAAAATTACTGCAACATTATCAATTCAAGCAGGATTGAGCATATGAAATATTTATAAGGTTACCACTCATCTAATTTTCAAAGGAATGGCCTATATATAGGGCATGAATATAGTCTCAGAATAGCTTTGGGCTTCTGAGCAGTAGACAAGGCCTCACGAAGCAATGGTGTAATGACTCAGTCTGTAAGATAAACGTGACCACATAAATTCTAACAGGAGGTAAAAATAATCTGGGACTCCAAAATATATATGTTAAGAGAAACTCACAAGTTAGGAAATGGGGAAAAGTGATTATTTTGGCGTGATTAATTCCCAAGGCCAATGTGTATACTGGAATGAAAATTGGATATATTGTCAGATATATAAACTCAAGTTCAGATTCTGCCCCCAAATGTTGCATTAACTTAAACGAAGTAATGAAACCGAGCTTTAGTCTTTTTTTCAATAAAATGCAATGAAAATACAAATGTCCACCTCACAGTGATGCTGCAATGAACACATAAGATTGATAAGCAGTCTGAACACTTTAAGAATGTATAACTTCATTAACACTATCAGTACTGCATTTCTCTGCACAAAGCTTTATTTTTTTTTTAAATTTAATAGCATCACTCATTCAAAAATGTATTCAGCAATTCACAAGTTTTAAGTACCTACCATGTTCATGGTTTTATGTTCTTAAATCATATCTGAAGGCTATAGAATGGGACTTCAACAATATGTAAAAAGTGATATTTCCAAAAAAAATGCATGTTCTGATATCTGATAGATTTAGACTTGAGTTCTGAACATGCTTCAATGATCTGTGGAGAATCTAGGTTAATTGTCCATACATTGTTACCTCTGTTTATTCACACGTAAAAAAGTCAGGAATAAAAGTATCTAGTTCCGAAGGTTAACATCAGCATTAAATTAATGATCAGGTGAAGTTCTTAGAACAGCGCATAACATGTAACAGTCATTCAATAAATTTTACTATTGTTGTTTTTATATTACAATTATTTTGTTTTATTTTTAAACACAAACTATATCCTTGAGATATATGTATATAAAATACATTGGGAGTCTATATAAGTTATGCTTTACTAGAAGAACTTAATTTAAATTCACTGTACTTCATATAATACTTCTGAGAAATTTAGAATGTTTTATCCACAAATTGTATCTGTATTACAGCCATTCTCTAGGGATAATCCCAATATTATTTACATTTTGTCTTACATGCAGTCATTCTGTCAGAAAAATAGTAATAGAGAAAATAATGGGGTTTCTCAATTGTATATTTCCATTATTCTATTTCTTTCAAATTAGCCATAATTCATATATTGTTTTCTCTCCTGACAACCTTTCTCAACTCCACCTTCACCACAGCTGGATGTTCACATTAAAAAGATATTGTGTGTCTCAGTTTCCTCTTCCCTGCATTAAGCACAATGCTTTACAGTCTCACCGGGACAAAACCCCTTATTCCAATATCACAAAGAACATGGACTTTAGAATCTGGCAGACCCTTAATAGATTATTTCCAGAGCCATGACCTTAAGCTACAAATGTACTACTTGGGTCGACAGGTCTGTGAACCTCAAAATGTAATCATTATCATGCTCACTCCTCCATGTGATGGTTTCTGTTGGAGAGTAGGAAACTAATGAAGATATCCAGCCTCCAGATAGATTGAACAGAAACCTCAACATCACTGAGTACTTGAGGACCCTGTCCTGACCACTCCTGTAGGAGGTCACTGAGTCCATGCTGAGAAGACTGACATAGATCATGAGGATGACTTAAGACAAATGGTTTAAAGGCTATTTGTTGGCTAACTAAGGAACCATAGGATCTCTGGATCACACATACATACAAGGAAGTTTCTATTATTGGTAAAATCAGTTTCAGTCACTTAATAAGAATAATAATTCACCTATACATTTGCATAGACAGCTGACTTCCTTTAAATATAATTCTCTGATTAACAAGGTAAGTTTACATTGCCGAACAAGAAGAAAAGAAGGTTCTAACAATTCCACATGTTAATATCAAGTCTGATCCACAATTAAGAATTTGTCACAGATAATCCACAAGCATAACGTTTATGTGGATAATTATCATTTTTTAAATTCAGTAATTTAATCACTCTGTAATCACCAAGAACTGATATCGACATACCTGAATCTCTCAGATGATAAATAATGATTGGAGATCCAAATGCCATTTAAAAATTATAGTTATTTTTAATAAAAATTGGTCTTAAGTTATGCATGTATAACTCTTTTGAAAAAAAAATGTAAGTAAAATTTTACGTTTTTTAGTGATCTCTTGTCATTATTTAGAAAATTGCTATTTTTTTCTTTGTAATACATTTTTTAATTAAATGCTCTAATTGATTTTAATTTGCAAATAAAAATTGTGTATATTTATGGGATACAATGTGATGTTTTGATCTATATATACATTGTGTAGTCAAGTTAGTTAACATATCTATCACTTTACCAATTTATATTTTTGGTGTAAAAACATTAAATATCTATTCCTTTAATATTTTTGAAATATACATTATCATTCCTGTGTTTATAATACAGTGATCATCTTCATCTTCTTCATCTCTCTTCCTATGCCTAGCATCTGGCAACTGCCTTCCTACCTTCTGTTTCTATGAAGTAGACTATTTAGGTTCCACTTGTAAGTGAGATCTTTCTGGGCCTGGCTCATTTCACTTAGCATAATGTTCTTCAGCCTCATCAGCAAATGAATGAAGAAACTGTCACAAAATGTCGTATTATATATACACACACACACATACACAATGGAATAATATATAGTATTTAAAAAGAAATAAAATCTGTCTTTTTTTTTTTTTTTTTTTGAGACTGTGTTTTGCTCTTGTTGCCCAGACTGGAGTGCAGTGGCGTGATCTCGGCTCACTGAAACCTCCACCTCCTGGGTTTAAGCGATTCTCCCACCTCAGCCTCCTGAGTAGCTAGGATTATAGGCATGCGCTACTACACTCAGCTAATTGTGTATTTTTAGTATAGACGGAGTTTTGCTATGTTGGTCAAGTTGGTCTCGAGCTCCTGATCTCAGGTGATCCACCCACTTCAGCCTCCCTAAGTGCTGTAATTACAGGCATGAGTCACTGCACCTGACAGAAAACCTGTCTTCATAGTACTTTTCTATGTTTATCTTTCAGTTTTAAATTCCTTTTCTTTTGAAGGACTGTTAACTTCTCCCATCTTTGCATCTATTTCCAAAAACTACTTTCTCAACCTTTAGAGGAATATTTTCCAATATACTGAGAAATTTTGTAAAAATTCAATATGCCTAAATGTTAAAAGGTTCAATAAACTACTGAATGTACACCCTGAAATATGCTTCATCTCAAGCAGACATTTTAGAACTATTTGGGAAGGTACAAATTTTAAAAAATTTATACCTCTGCATCCTTCACCCAAATGTTGAGATTCTTGAAAGTCTGAAATACTGAACACCAAAGTTTTATATCTAAATTTCTGCCACATTTTTAAAATCACATCTTGTTTTCAGAGGTGTACTTTTATGATCTAAAATTAGCCCTCTATTTTAAAGGCAGCAACCAGAATCAGGGAACAGAGTTTAAACATCTTAATAAAATTTATGGAGTTAATTATAAAAAGACCTTAGCTAGCACTTTTAAACCCATCTCAGTGCTTATAAAGTCCTACTCCAGATATCCTTGGAACATGCTAGGCTACAGAAAAGAGAAACTCTACACTGAGTATTCCCCAAATCACATTTTGTCATTCCATTACATTCTTATGGATTCTTTATAGCAGAGGTATCCAGTCTTTTGTCTTTCCTGGGCCACGTTGGAAGAATTGTCTCAGGCCGCACATGAAATACACTAACACTAATGATAGCTGATGAGCTAAAAAAATAAACCAGAAAAAAAATATCTTGTAATGTTTTCAGAAAATTTACAAACTTGTATTGAGCCTTATTCAAAATCATCCTGGGCCACATGCGGCCCATGGGCCACAGGCTGGACAAGCTTGCTTTCTAGATTCTCTGTCGTAGCCCTTGCAATATGACACAGCATTGTTTAGAGCCCAGGATTCTGACCTCTGCCTTGGTACCCTGGACTGAATCGATATGTCTTCCGCAACTGTAATCTATTAACCCCATTGCATTCTCCCTCTTGATATAGTTCTAGTATCCCCCATATATTTGAGCTTCCCTCCTAGACTCTAATTCCAGAGAAGGCCTTACCCCTGGAGTGGAAAGGAATAGGACCCAACTTTTCCACCACTATTTCAGTGCTATGTGGCCTCTCTGGACAAATACCTACACTTGGTTTTCAGAGGCTAGCACAGCTCACATAAATATAAGGAAATGAACTAAAAATGAAAATCTGGTCACAGGCTTAAGAAATAGGCCAAGTTCGAGGAGAGTCTGAATTCTATCAGTGGTTACGAAGAAAATGTAAGCATCATGACACAGACTTCTGGGATTATTAGTCCCTGGCTTTTGGAGTTCTCCACATTTTGGGTTCAAGTGTTAAGGCAATATTTTTTAAAGTTTTGCAAAATCTTAAGCGTAGATTGAAAAACATGCAGTTTTACTGGCTTGTCAAGGTTACCTCAAGCAAATTATTTTCATTAGTCAATTGCACCCAAAAGGCCAGGGTAGAAATCTAAAACAAGTCCAGGGCTGTGCAGAGATAAACTAGAATCTACAAATAGTAAACTCCAAGACAACCAATATCATGCCAAAGTGTCATGTGCTGCTTTCATTTTGCTACGTTAGTATACTATGTGGTGGAAGACTTACTTGCTAATTCTGTGTTTTGCTTGACTTGGGGTGTATAAACCACAGGAGAAACACAAATTATCTACTGAAGATATAAACATCTCCCTGACACAAGCACACACACACTGATAAAAACTTAAATAATTTTTTGAAGAGATCTTCATCCCTCATAAGCTTGTTTTATGTAAACAATCAAGGAAAACATATGAGCTTGATTGAGTTCTTCAGAAAAAGTTTTTGTTGAGCCTGCTTGCTAATGATCTTAAATTAAGGTCTACAGTGCTGCTTTCAATTGTGAAACATGTTTTCTTTGTTCTCTCCCTAACCCACTTCCCATCCCCAATTTCACAGAAAAGTTGTCTCACAGGAAGACCCAATTTATGCAAAACCAAACAGGAAACAGGCCCCTTGTCATCTCCCCTTTGTGAGTATGTTAATAAACAATTCTGTAAAACTAATGTGCTTTCAAATTATTCTGACAGTTTAGAGACTGACAACCAGCTGTCAATTCCACAGCTTCCCCCTCTCATTCCCCTCGATGCTCCAAAAGAGGAGATAGAATCTCGCCTGGTCACAACTTGAGATATTTTGGTACCTACAATCTTACACATCCTTAATAAAGTGCTAAAGTTACCATGATATTTAAGATAGGCAAATTATATGGATCAGAAAAGACAGTTCAAGTCTCTCAAAAAAATGTTAAAAAGAAAATTGACCTGAAAGCATTGCAATATGAGACCAAAGAGCAAAAGAAACAGTTGGAATTTGTATGTAGACATTTCTACTGATATCTTGTATGATAATACAAATGTTTTAAGCTTAGTAAAATGAAGAAGTAACGTGTAAGGGATATTGGAAAAGAAAACTTCAGTAAGAATAGGATATGATGGCTCACATTAATACATATCAATTTCTATTCCCCATCAAATCTAATCTCCTCTGAATATTTCTTTCCCTAAATGTGAAGATCCAAACAAGCGGCCTGAAGCTGCTAAAGTTAATTAGTATATACACATTAACCTTTTGTAAAAACTGAAAACATAGGTCTGAATATTTTTTCCTTACATAAAGGCTGATCGTCTGCATCATATTTTAAAAAGAGAAAGGAAAAACTGGGTGTTTAATTTCGCCAAGTGGATTTATTTTACAAAGAATCGAAAATCTGTTTCTAAATAGCATATTCACAAAGTCAAAATATTTAGCCATGGTCAATAGCAGTTGTATCTGTAGATTCCAAACGGCTGCCTCCAAAGTGGCATGTACGCTCACAGGAATGGGTGCAAATTTGGGGTGTGGGAAGAAATATTAGAAATCCCTTTTCTATTTTTTTTCCTGAATATAAAGAAGGAATTAAGCTTTTCTTCTAATTTTCTTAACGTAGTGACGTTGATGATCTTGCTGTATCTATACGTCAGAAATTCACTTCCTCCACATTCAAGTTTCTCATTGGAAAGAGCGCTCAGCGGAGCACATAGATGTTGGCAGTGCCCACCATACTCCATCACGCTCCTCCAGTCCCATATGGCAAATTGAAATATATATGACGACTTATGTGGATTTGAATTCTACCAACCCAAATATTGGTATCCTTACAAGGTTTTGTAATAAGAAAAGAAGTAAGTAGGTAAAGTTATGTTAGGCAACATTTCCAATTCAGTGGTGGTGAGTAACATGATACCAAACAGATATTTTAGAAAAAAAAATGAACACATCTGCCCCTTCAAGGTAAGAGAATATCATGAAAACTTTAGCATTTTATTAAGGATGTGTAAGATTATAGGTACAAAAATATCTCAAGTTGTGACCAATTTGTATTTTAAAATTATGAGAAAGTAATAGTCTTTCAGAAAATAACCATGAGTGCTTTGAAAATAGTTGCTTGGAGATGTTTGCCTAGTTAGGTAATTATATTCCAAAATATATCTAAGAGTGTCATCTGTGTACTGTACTTAAAGATATGAAGTTACTAAAAAGTAGATTTTTTTAACTGTTTTAACATTCCAAATGAGGAATTTCAGGAGGTTTAATTCATTTGCTAAGAAATGTAATTATTTAACCCTTTCTAAGTTGTTTGAAATAACAATTGACAGACATGAGCAAAGATTGAAATTAGCAAGTTAAATTTCAAAAAAATATTTGCATAATTGCTCAGATAGATGAAAGTTTAAAGTATGTATCATGACAGAATAAGTGTAGTTGGTGATCTCATATTTGGATTATTGTGTCTTTGTAAGGTTATCCCTAGCTATGAGAGCCATGAAAATCAAATTACTTAGATTAACTTACAAACAGCAATTTTATCCTAATGTATTTCAACACTATTTTTCAGAAAAATGAAATAGATTAAACAATATTGCTAGCACTAAAAGTCAAATTATTAGTTATTAATTAGTAGTGTTTTACTGTAAAAAGTTTAATAGTAATAAATAGAATATAAATATAATGTTGAATATTGCTTACTTCATCTTTATCTCACTTTCACATTTCTAATTTGGAATATGTTTTATGCATATAATAATGAAACAGGAAAATTTCTTTTGTCATCCCAGCATGGGGGTGTGGCTCACTTCTTTGACTCCCCCTTGCTCAAAAACCCTTGGGAAAGCAGGCAAACGAGCAGGTTGCGGGGGTCCGACCCCACAGGACTGTGTATGGGTGAATGTTTACAGCTCGTGAGTTCCCAGTGGGCATGTGTTACAGGGAACTCTTTTAGTTAAGCCATCCTTAGGCGGCTTGTGTTAATCAGCTCAATTATACCCACTGCCTCATTGCAAGGACAGGGGTTTCTGTATCCCGGGGTTTCTTGCCTTGGTGTAGGAAAAGAATTGGATCACACATGGGCTTGGAGAATGAGTGCAAGGTTTTATTCAGTCAAAGTAGCTCTCAGCAGATGGGGGAGCCATAAATGAGACGAAGTGGGAAAGTGGATTTTCCCTGGAGTCAGGCAGCCTGGATCCTCCTCCCACCGCCCCAGCCAAACCCCACGTTGTTCTGCCGGTCGATGGCCTGCTGGCCTGCGGGCATCTGTTGATGTGCTCTTACTCTGCAGTGTGCCTCTTGACGTCTAGCTGCTTGTGTCTTCTTCCACTGACGTGTTCCTCTCAACGTTCAGCCACTTGCAACCCTGCCTGCTAGGGTCTCTGGGATTTTTGTAAGCACAGAATGAGGGCGTGACAGACCAGGGTGGTCTTGGGAAATACCTGTTCTCACCTAGGTCTGTGGGCACAGATCTGGGGGTGGAACCCTGGCCAGGGACCATGCCCTCCTCTACCCAGAACTTCTCTGCTCCCCTCCCATATCAATAATACTAGCAGAATACCTATGCTTGTAAAACAAATATGCATGCATATATTAAAGGCTCAAAACATTTTAATAATGAAGCACAGTATCACAAGTGTTTGGCTATCACTTCCTTCAGAATTCCATTATGCAGCCATCTGCACATATAGATTTGAGAATACACTATATAGCCGAAATAAAAAATGCCGTTCTGAAACACTGGAAAATAATATTGAGCTACTATAAATGAATTTCTATCAGGTATGTTTTTGTAATATTTAGGGAAAAAAATACATTTTGAGAGAACAGTTCTCCTCACATCATGCAAGTTTGTTACATATCATTTATTTATTAACTCATTCAACAGATATTTATGGTGCATCTACATATGGAAGGCATTCTTCTGGAACCTAAGGATATCACAATGAACAAAACAGAGCTTCTACTCTTACAAAGCTTATATTTTAGAAGCAGGAGATCCAGACTCAAAGATAGGAACACAAATGTCAAATAAATACAGGGCTGATATTCCACTGGAATGGGCTAGAATAGCTGTACAGAGACTGAACTACTAAAATATTTCTGTTTCACATGATAAGTAGTCCCTTAAGTTTAGCTCTTTTGCTGTGGCCTCCACAGACACTCCCTAGAGATTCCCTAGACTTTCTCTAGATCTAAGATCTAGATGATTAGTGCCTGGCTCAATAGGAACTTGGCAGGCACCCACCCTTACTAGTGGTCCTGGAATTCCCATGTTGACTGTTACATATTCTGACTTTTACTCCCAGGTTAATATTTACAGAGGGTTAATACCATATAAAAAGGAGAACAGAATAAGGGGTAGATAATAAAGTGGCAAAAATGTTTTTGTGAACAGGACCATCAGGAAGGACCTCCAGTGAGCCAAGAGCTAAAGGAAGAGAGAGGAATGAGCACACGTGTATGTGAGTGGTGAAAGGGGACAGAGAGAAATCTCAAAGGCCTAGAGATTGGAAAGTGAATACTCAATGGTACTCACAGAGAGCACTTTGTCAAAATCATGTCAATTTTACAAAAGCAATCAGAAATTTAGGTTCAGATATTAAACGAATTACAAATATTTCCACTTATCAGTCAAGTCTAATCCAAATGATGCTTTTATATAGAACTTTCAGTATCACTCCTGAATAGACTTAGTATTATTATTA
>NW_012114932.1:12314308-12407701 GCF_000951035.1 Colobus angolensis palliatus | reverse complement strand
ATCTCCTGACCTCGTGATCCGCCCGTCTCGGCCTCCCAAAGTGCTGGGATTACAGGCTTGAGACACCACACCCGGCCAATCTGATATTTTCATATTGTCTCTCTTGCATAGTTTTGTCTTCAGTAAAAAAATGAATATTTACAATTATTCCAATATTTGTGCTTTTCTTCCATTTATTCAACCAATAGATATTGAGAACTCACAACTATGAGCTGGGGATATCAAAGATCCCTGCTTTCTAGGAGTTTACTGTACAGTTGGGGACATAGTCACATACATGGATAAGACACTGTAAAGGGTGATAAACCTAAAATGCATGTTTAAAACACCTACTAGTGCTGAATTTTCTCCTATTCTTTAGCAAAATTAAAGACTTTTTATGGTCCCTTTTCATCATTTTCATTAGAAGGTAGATCTAAGAAATGATGAGATGCACCAACCTCATATTTTACTATTTTAAAGCTACCTTGAACATAAAATCAAACCACTCATAGAGTTAACGAGGAAAAAAGAGAGAGACCTGGTTGAAATACCTTAATTTTGTAACCCTAATTTGATTAATATATTTTTTCATTTTCAGAAGATATAGACATAATAAAATTAAAGTGTATGTACTCTTATCAAGCATAGTGATCAGAAATGCACCAAACATCTCAATGATCACACTGATTTTACCTACAGCCATTGGCACTCTGCACAGGTTGAAAAGTCTTTGTTTTTCTCCCTTTCTTTCTCTTTTTTTCTCTAATGGTCCTATCTTCTAACATAATAGAATCCATTTACCAGTGCACTATAAAGCAGAGAAACAAGGAGGTTTGAACAATTTTTACCACATCCATCATAATCTTGAATATTTGCAGAGTCACACACAGCACTCTTGTTTCATGCCAGTTCTATGCTTGAGACACAATTACATGCGTTTTACTATTTCCTTGGCATCATTTCTACTTTACTTTTATCAAAAGCCTCTTGATCCCCAGAGCTTCAATTTTCTCTCTGGCTTAGGAAGTGGCGGAAAAAAATACAATTCCTATAGGGTAAAAGAGTGGTTGCTACATAGTGTTGCCCCATAGGTGCTGTCCTAATGCGACCTATTAGAAAAATCACTATTTTGTTTGCCTTTAGCTGGAGAGAGAAAAGGGAGAAAAGATATATATGATTTTTAAATATTTTTAATTGATATATCATAGTTGTACATATTTGGGGAGTATGTGTGATACTAGAAGTAAATTTGGGTTGCCCCTGTGAAGTTGTCACAGAATTCTGTAGAAATGCATTTTTTACGATAAACACAAAATGCTAGAATTTTAACATTAGCTAAGTGTTTTTAAAAATTCCTCTATAAACACTTGGAGTACAGGAGAATGATACTAAAATACAAAGGGAAAAGATAAAAATGGTCGTATCAAATCACTGAAAACATCTCATACCTGCAGAATCTCTACAGACTAAGCCAGCAAATATGATGACCTGGAATTTCCTATCTCAATTCTTAATAATGACATTCCAGCTACAGGTTCTCTGTAGTAGCCAAACACAGAGAAGAAAAACAAAAACAGAATCAAAATTGCATCTTGTCTATACTAAGTTTAAATAACACACTATATGCAAGAGGAGAACGTTGAATCACAAATTTCCAGTGGCCTGATATTGGCCTGCATTCTCTGTAATTGCTGTTGTTTCAAAAGTATTAGATGAAAATATACAAACTGAAGGATATGACATTCTAGTAAATCACTAGCAACTATCACATATTCCTTCATGAAAAAAAATGTAGCTGTGTGTACCATATTGTTCAAAAATAATATTGCTTGAAAATTAAGATACGTAGGTTCTTCTCTGGGTTCTCTCGCTTAGATTCTCTCAGTTTCAGTTCCTTTGGTTGAAAATGGTGATAATGAGTCGATATTCACAAGATTATTTTGAGGGGTAAATGAAATAATGTTGTAAGTAAAATATAGAGAACTAAATAATTGTTAGCATAGTATCATTACAATGAATATATCGCTGGCATCCTTCTTCAAATATTGTTTTTATTTTTTTAACCTCTATGTCCACAATAATTCCAAAACTACCTTCTGAATAATGTTCCTCTGAAGCAGAGGAACATTCCAGCTAGGGAATACCCTAGAAATGGGATTATCAAAATGTGCTCCTGGACTGGCCGCATTATCTGGGACCCTGTGAGAAATGTAATCTCAAAGGTCCTACCTCAGACCTACTGAATCAGACATGCAGGATAGGGTCAGACATTTGAATTTTAACATGCTCCCATGGACATTCCAATGCACACTGCAGTTTGAGAACCACTGAGCTAGCTGACAGAAAGTAAGTGTGTTTATCTTACATGCCATCCTGGTGATTATTTATCTGATTTTATGTCATGCCATCTTGAGGCAGTAAAAAATCAGAAATAATATTCCAAGTACCAGGCTTCTGGATATCTTTCATAAACGTCATCATGGATCCTTTATGTTATCAGGGCCATCGAGGTTAATTACAATTAAAGGGGCCTAATATGCTTAGCTTTACACTTTTTAGAAAAATAAACATAATTGGTCTGTTATGTTTTATAATGGCCAGTGAATACAACTTGCCTTATAACCTGTAATTTTAGAATTTAGTTCAGTAATGTTCTCTAATCTGAATCATTGATCTGTTTTCATTGACTGTATGTGAATAATCTGTAATATATTGTTATTTGTTTTGGTTCCCAGGAAATTCAAAATTAAATTTAACATGTATTGATTGGAATGTAAAAGAAGGAACTTCAATTATATTTTATCATTAGTCATTAAATAATCTTTTGAACAAATAAGGAACTTTATATTTCTTGTAATTTTAGTAAATAAAGTATATAGAAAGGCTCCATTATATATGTTTTATATGTAAAACATATATATGTATATATTTTTGTATATAAATATATTAGTATATCTACACATATACTAATATATTTATATCTAGTTATGCATATATACATCAAGGAAAAAAGTAAAATTACAGAATAATTTTAATATGGAACGAATCTTACTGAACATTCTCCTTTCATTGATTCATTTTTATTTATTCAAATTCACGTATAAGATTTTAAACATAAAATGTAGAAGACCTGATTCTAGTGTCCTATGCCAGGTGAAAGCCAATCCACCTGAACCTTGGTTTACCATGGTGATTCCACAGCACTCAGAAACTTGGCTGCTAGAAGAACCATTAGGATAACCTTTAAGAGCTTACTTTCTCTAAAAGGGCTTTTTATCATGATGAGCGCTCTTTTGAAAGGTGAGACCTAACATGGTGCTTTAGAGCTCTTCTCTGGTGCAGCAATGGGTCCTTCCATAATGAAAACAGCCACTTGAAAGCAGCTGACCACAGTTTTATACTATAATTGTATACAATTATATACAATTTTACACTATATTGTGTACCTAGAACAGAGACCAGGATGCACAAAAATTTAAATGATGAAAGCTGGTATCTGAAAGTATTTTTAATGAGCACAGAGAAGTCTTTTTAACACAGAGAAGATTTTACCTCTTGGGACGATATTCAATATCTGGTACATCTCCCTTTCCCCTGAGTATGGTTTGGCCTTAGGCTTCTTATATGGGCATAAGGTACCAATAGAGTGAGTGGATGAAAAGATGGAGCTTTTACAACATTTAGCAGCAAAATATAAGGCCAGGGGTGTCGTCACTTCATTTGAGGCAAAAAAATTAACAGGGGACTTATTAAAGCTATTCTGCAATATAAAAATATAAAGTAATTTAAAAGTGGATAAAGACAATGGTTTTTTAATAATATATTTAACAGGAAACAAAAGCAAAATGAGATAGAATCTGTTTGCTCTAAGGAAGTAAAGGCAGATGTGATTTCTATGAAAAGGAAGTGAAATGCTTGAAAATGAAAATAAAATAGGGGTTAGAAAAGTTTAAGAGAAGTGGAAAAATGTCGTAACGGAATTTTGAATGATATTTGAAATGGGAATGAAAACATTGACCATAATTTACAAAACGTAAATCTGTGATGCAGGAAAGATATTTAAGAAGATTTTCTGGGATGCAGAGAAAAAGGTCACAAAAATAATAGAAAAGCAAAGAGAATGTGATAAGTGACAAAAGAGACCCAACGTTCAGATGATCTATTTTCCTGAATAAAACACAGAATGAATGGAAACAAGCTAATGGTGAAAAGAGGAAAGAATAAAAATTTCCTGGGCCAAAGGAAACTTTAAAGCTATTCAGAAACAGATCTCCCTGTGGATCCTGCAAATGATCACTGCAGCCCTAAGTCACACAGTTTCACAATCTTTCTGTTTAGTTGTTTGGCTTGTCACATCATAATGAAAAAAGTTAATGTCAAGATAACTTCAGCATCAACTTCTGGCCTACAAAATAAAGAAGTAAGTCCAGAAAACAAATGATCAAATTAAATTTCAAATTTTGAAGTTGTCCAATGTGATAAAGACATAGAATAAAAATCAGAAGCTCTTTATTCGCTTATTTCTTGGAGCAAATTCAATTATTAAAGATGACTGACACATTGAGCAGTTCCTGAAAGAGTTGTTTAATTTGGAAATGCAATGAAACTTTTAGCAGGGATCTAGGGGAATTTAATTTCTTTCCAATATTAAACATTCATTTTTTAAATCAGGTACTTTTTCATTGATAGAATCTAAAGCATTCGTCTGAAAAATTCTCGTCTTATTCATTCTGAGAGCCTAGATTTTCAGGTTTTTTTTAGTATTACTTTTCTCCCTTTACCCATTAAATTGTTACTGAGTAATTTAGTAAATGAGAAGAAACAATTTTCCAACTGAAAAGTTATGGACTGAGTTATATTTTCTTTACATAATTCATCCATCACCTTGGAATGGGCAGACATTCAGACTTCAAATGAAATAAAGTCTAGATATTTAGTGTGTATATTTCAAATTTAAATGTGAAACTGAAAATAAATAGAGTTGCTCAATATGCAATCCTCAAATCATTGAATATATATTTTTTCTCAATAAATATTTAGTAACCACTTGGTCAAACACAATATCACATTTGATCTGATCTTCAGCATGTTTGAATTTTGCCAGATTTTTCTATATGTGTCTGAGAAAGATTATTGGAGTAAATATAGAGAATTAACTATTTGGATTATGTAACTATAAGTACTTATATTAACCTCTAAGGTGAAAGAAAAAATAATATTTCTCAGATAATTGTTTTGTATTTTTCACTGCATTGGTGTTCTGTTGCAGAGATGAATCATGTCTTACAGATATATCAAGAGGAAGAGAACAGAGTAGTAAAAGCAATGAGAATCACCACCATTCATATATTTACACTCATCAGCAACCAGGACAGTGGTAAACGTCTTTTACCAGGACAGTGGTAAACGTAAGTCAACACTAGAAACCCTCAGATATCGGTGCATACATTTATGTAATTACATTAAATCTCACACCTCTTTTTTTTCTTTGTTCTTTTGACTGCTATCAGTATTACCGCTAACTCTAACTTTGGTCATTTAAGGTTCTAAAGTGGGTTGTGTTGTATTAAGCCATATAAAGGAAAAAGGTTAGACTGCTATTCACATCTAACTGCAAATATAATCAAGCAAATTAAGAATCTAAAACATCTTTAAAAAGTCATAATGTAGAAAAATACAAATTTATATTTACATATGTCTAAAGACCCCACCAAGAAAGCAGGCTAGATGCCAGCAGAAAATTTTGAAAAACAAATGAATAAACAAAATATCATTATGTATAGAAACATTCACAGGATGAAATATGATGATGCATACAAAATACTATGCAATTATGAAGTATTATTTTTTCTTATCCCACACAAGTATAAAGATCATTTTTTGGTTATCATGGTAATTCAAGAACTATATGACAATTCTGTGACTTGTCTATTTACTATATTCTTGGAGTGGTAGTAGTATTTTGAAGTGCACAGAATTGCAACTTTGCTTGAATTGAGAATCTGAATTAAGAGTTTGCTAAGAGTTGTCATAATTAATGGTTAAGTGAATATTAATTCTAGTGACATACCTGTCTCTCTGGAATGAAGGGTGCTCACATAGGTCACAGAATAGCTATAGCAGGTGTGGCCTTTAATCTCTTCTAAGTGGAAACACATTTAACCCTTCCCGTAAGTCAAAAAGAAGCTTGAGATTTTGATAAGATAATTTAAAATAGCTGTAAGACAGTTGGTCATTTATTTATTTACTACCAACAATGTGCCAGGCAGAGTTTGATGACAATGATGCTACGTTGAACAAGAAAATAGGTAGCTACCCTTAAAAAGATTAGATTTTACTTGGAGAGAGTAGCAGACAATAAAACCAAAAGAGGTAACACATTTAAACAATTTTACATAGTGATTAGTGCTCTGAAGGTAGTAACTTAGGGTAATGAAAAAGAGTGATTAGAGGAAGTAGAAATGTTTTCTAAGGTGGTTAAATTCGGTCTTTAAGCTGAACATGAGGATGAGCTTAGCTTCTTCCCTACTATGCATCCTGTACTTCAAAAATATTCTAAAATATTGAAGGAGGACTCTCATTATGAAAGAGTATTAATAGAATGTGCTGCCAAGAACTATATTTGTTTTTTAATACAGTAAATAAATGAAGTGAAATAATATATAACACCACCCTAACGCTGTACTAAGTACCTTGTAAGGTTGTTTATATATTTTTTGTCTAATCTTTACCAGAAACATATGAAGTAGATCTTATCATCATCATTTCCCAAAGCAGAAAACTGAGATGAGAGGGACAGTGACCTGCCTTGGGCTACACAGGCAAACCTCGTATTTGAACTGGATGTCTGATTGCTAGTATGAACTCTTTCTGGTATTCCACATTCATAATTCTATTTTATGTGCATTATTATACACAATAGTTTGGAGAATGGGTGTGTACTTGATGCATAAACACCCTCATTAGCATTTCCTATTCCTTTTCAGTCCCTGAGTTTATTTTGGTAAAAAGAACAATTAAAGGATTGATGCAGAAATTTGTACTTTCAGAAGTTTGGAAATTCCTATTAGTCGAATTTTCTCTGGGAACATGTTTTATGATGTGTATAAAAGAAGACTCTTAAATCTTTTTTGGGAGGAGGCAGTAAACACTGTTACCCTAACCAGGTCCCTTTCCTGGGACAGCGCACCCACCCTGGGGTTGCTATGAATGATAAATATTCAACTGTATCCCTTCTCGGGAGACTTGCTGGGCAGACTGAAGCTGTCTTGCTTGGAAATGCCTGGAATTTTTCATATTCTCTCTCCAGGTGGCCACAGTTAAAAACTGAATGACATAAGGATACTGAACGCAAGCCCAGTTGCCTCAAGAGGGAACAACTCTGGGGTGTCCCTCACACTCCAGAGACATCCTGGGATGAGGCTGAGCCTAGAACTCAGCTGAAATCACTGATTTGCTTGGTTCCTTTCCCAGCCTTCTATCGTACTTCCCCTGCTTCCTTTCAGGCTTCTCCTAAGGGAGCTCCTTCAATAAATCACTGGATAAGAATTTCAGTCTCAGGTTCTGTTTCTAAGGAATCTGACCTAAGACATTTACTCAACAAATGTTTATTGAACACTTGCTTTGTGCCAGGTTTTGAGCTAAACTCCAGAGATTCATATATGAATATACTACAGTTCTCTCTTTCTGGAGCTTGAGTTCTTGGGGGGGGGGGGGGGGGCGGCAGTACATGGACAGCTAATAAAATGTCAAAAAGACCATAACCAAAGCACTCGATCAAAAACATGTCACAGGATCAAAGAGAAGAGAACATCTAGCTCTGCATAGAGTGGGGAGAAAGGTGAGACATCATGAAAGACTCCACAAAGAAGATTGTGAGTGATAAATAGGAGTTCATCAAGTTGATAAGTGTAGGAAAGATTTAAAGGAAAGAGGCGCAGTCCTGTGGAACAGTGGAGTGATACGAAAGAGCAAGGTAAGATGAGGGAAATCTCAAGGAGCTTGGTGAGACTAAATAAGTGTGTATAGAGAAGACAGTAGCGGTTTTCTGAAAATCTGTTGTAAAAGTCATGGTCTGCTAAGGAGTTTGGATTGTACAGAATAAAAATAATTAAAGGTACAAAGGAAAATGCACAAATGATAAAGGTAACACACATGCAATATGTCTTTTGTGAATATTAGATTGTCTGTTTGAATTTAATTGCTAACTTAAGGCTTACGAGCACATCCTGAAGTATAATTGATGGATAAAGTAGGTTCATATTTCATAACTCTACAGTGTGACCGGAATTGTATTAGTCAGAGGCCTCCTCACATTCTTATTCAGCATTGAATAGGCTGCATTTTCAGAATGTTCTGGCTGGGGGTTGAGCCTTCTACTTCTTTAACATCTGTGTAGACGTTAGCTGTTGCAGGTCTTTAGCAAGTTGCTTTTGCGAAGTTAACACAAATCATGTAGTTGCTAACTGGGCGCAGTTCAAATTATCTGTCATGTTCAGTTATTTTTATATTCAACTGTGCATCATTTGACCATCTGAATCAGACAGTGATTTGATTTGCTTATTATGAAGGCTAAAAATAATCCATCTGACCTTCAGTAAACTATTTACTTTAGTCATTAAATTATGGCCATTGTCTCATTTCTGTTTTTCATTTTATATATAAAGCAAGGTCAACCCTGGGAAAAATATGAAGTATATAATATCCTCATTCTCCCTCCTGCTTCCAGTACTCTCTAAAAAGACTTCCAGCTATTCCAAAATGTTCCATTTTTCTCTACATTCATCCAAATACTCTCCCCAGCTTCATGAGTGGCAGAAGAAAAGCTATCAAACTGACACTGGTGTATGATAGATAGATCCTGGGGTTATTTTCTCAGTGGGAGGTGAGTTGGGTATGGTATAGTAAGTCTCAGAATGCTCTAAGAGAATAAGAAGCTTACACTGTCTGTTTCCTATTTGAGAACACAAGGAAAGTTCCGCATTTACTTGTGTATGGTAAAGCTACAGTGACGACCATTTGATAAGTGCTGAGTCATTTAACTAACACAATCTTTCAAAACACAAAGTCCATAAAACAAAAGGGAAAAAAAAATCGAAGTGATTAAAAAAAAAAAAAGAAGTAAAAAGACTTGTATAATGGATAGAACATTATCCTAGTAGTATGAAGAATGGGAGTCTTATCCCACTAAGTCATTTATCAGATCTGTGACTTTATGTAAGTCACACAATGTCTCCAAACCTCATTTTGTGTCTTCCCCATGGGTAGCATGAAGATCTACCCGTCTATGCTGACCCATTGAGTTTGTACCCGGTCCATTGAGTTATTATAAGGATTAAAGGAACTCAAGTGAATTTATTTTGTATACTGGAAAACACAAGAAAAATTTGATGATCTGTGTAAGATTGTTGTCTTAGTCAGTTTTGGCTGCAGTAACAAGACACCACTGACTTTATGATTTAAATATCAAACATTTCTTTCTCACAGTTTTGGAGGCTAGAAGACTCAGACCATGGTGTCAATATGGTCGGGTACTTGGCAAGGGCCCCCCTCTTGGTTTACAGATGGCCATTTTCTCATAGTATTTTTATATGGCTGAGAGATAGTTCTGGTCTCTTCTCCACTTATAGGGACACTAATCCCATTCTTGAGGGTTTCCCCTTAATGGCCTAATTAGCTCCCAGAGGCCCCACCTCCAAATACCATCACATTAGAGATTTATCTTCAACATATGAATTTGGGATGGACAGAAGCATTCAGTCCATAGCAGTTGGAAACTTTGGCTGTGGTTCTCACTTAAGGATGATCCTTGTGGCTGGCAGTGAAGCGATCTGCTATCCTGGCTACACTCTGCTATGTCTTGGGTGATCACATTGTCCATTAGAATCACAGGTTAACCCAGTGGAGGTTTATGAGGATCAGTGTTTAAGTTGTTTAAAAACCTCTTGTCTATCTGTAGAAAGAATCTCCATTTTTAAAATGTTCACCAGGATTACACATCCAAGTTTTCTTTTTCCAACATTTATTTAAAGTGGCAGTGATGTATAATTCACATAAACAGCCACATGTTTTTTTGGCGAAATGATGAGTCAACTTTAATATTCCACTCTTTTGTGCTTTCAAATGTATCAGTATACCCAGAGGAAAAATGATAAGTAAAGCCTGCCCATATGCAATTCTTAAATAACAGAAAGTGAATGTTTTCTTCTGGTTAATATCAAGCATAAGTGTCTGAATCATCCTCATGCAGTTGTTCTCTATGAGTGTCAGATATTAGAAGATTTTAATGCATCTCTCTTTCTCTTGAGTCTGTTTTATGTGATTCCAGATATCCTACTGACTTTTTTTGTTGTTTTGACAAGAGGAATAAAATGCACTTTATGATCAAATCCATGTATGTTTTGGACTGCTTCACTCAGAGATGCTTGGGGGAACTTAATCAAGAGAGCTTTTATAGAGTTTAATACAGAAAATAAAGCTGAGAAAGTAAGCACTGAATACCTTGAAAATGGTGTAAATCCTTTTTATCTGTCTGTCTATATTTAATTTCTCTCATTTTCAGATGAAAGAGAATGCTGCTTTGAAAAAAGGCATTGTATCTCATGGTTTAACATACTTATTCTGACTTCCTAAGCAATGGGACCATGTCATCACTGCAATCATTATGGTCTTTTATTGTTCACCACAGAGTCATTACTCCTGTCTCAGTTATTTTTAAATATTTGCTGTAAAATTGGTCATATTTTCAGTAAATAACCAATATTTCTTAACCACACCATCTACATTACATGCACAATTTAGAGTATATGGACAGAAAGTCTGTTTGTGTGTCCTGCATTCACAAATGGATTGCTAATTGCTCTACCCTGAGAACTGAATCTAAGGCCACAATGGCAACAGAGTTTGCAAGTGATATGCCAGAGAGGAAACCAACAACAGGTTTTGTTTTCCTAGAAATAACGCTAACAATTTGGAAAACTATTTCTTCCTAAGTGTTTTTTAAATTTTATTCTTTTTACCTGCAAGAGAATTGCAGCTATGGTTGAAAATTCTGAAAAATCCACAGTAACTTTTTATCTTTGTTTTTCTTTCAGGGAAGAAGGACACTTTCAATAGAATCCTCATTAAATTAGGGCTCAGACTACCCAGTTTAGCTCCAGCTGGATGTGGAGGAAAACATTGTCACATTATAGTTTTTTTTTTTTTTAATGATTTTGCCTTATTTATTATTTTAAACTTCAGTTTCATTGATAGCTCTTTTTATCTCTATAGATAGGGTTTGCAGATTTGGGTTCACTTTGTTCTTTTTTTCCTACAAACACTTCCAGTCCTAGCTGCTTCCCATACTCCTAAGTATGCACCAAAGGAGGCAGCATTTGGATGAGAAGCACTTCCTTGGCTTTGAGACCCACTCTTATTAAATTTCAAGCCACATAAAGTGGCAACGGAGGTAATTCAAGAAACAAGCTCTTCCCTGAAACCAGCTTCATCAAGGAATAGTTCAGCACCATTGTTGTAATTTACACCCTTGTCTTTACAAATCCCTTCTATATCATTTTCTGTTTAGTTTAAAGGAGTAATGTGAGTTCTGTTGAATTAGAACTGAATCCCTGGGTTGTGATGTTCTGCTCACATCTGCCCTAAGCTCTGCAAGGGAACGCAGCTGACACCAATGTCAATAGAGTCCTATAAAGATTAATGGGGCACCTGAAAAGCAACAAGGACTTTGAGTGATTTCAGGGATTTCAGACTCCAAAAATCAATTTCCCTGAAAATGTGCTTGCTAATTTAACTGATAGTATTTGACACTCCTCTTGTGCAGTGGAAGCTGTAAGTGTAAGAATCAAGACTTTATTGTGACTAAAGGTATAAATTAATGTACACAGGCAGCTATGTACGCTCCAATATATAAACATGTGTGTGCATGTATTGATGTAATCATTCAGATTAGACAAAATGAAAGGAAGGTTATTGCTTTGCATAGCTTATTGGTATATAGTATGAACAATGCTCTACTGTATTCTTTATATTTTGAACTCTATTAGATTACTGAACAAAGCAACTTTGAAATCCCAGCAGAAGGAATTGTATTACAGTTTCACAATATAAATGCCTAACTTTTATCAAAAATTCAAAATAGGAGAAAAAGATCACAAAATTGAGTGTCCTGTGGAAAATTTTTAAAGTATTTAATAAATGTTTGTGGAGATAGTTTTAAGTGTGCTAAGTCCATTAGGCAATTACTTGGAAATAATTACTGTTACTTTTTCCTGCATAAAATGAGGATATGTCTTAAGTAGAGTTCTCCAAAAATTCCTTTTTACAAAATATGTATTTAAGAAAATTTTAGGTTGACTTGACCCTAGCATCTGGATTTAGTAACTGCCTTTTCTAGTATTTGTGAAAACTTGTGAAAAGACAGCCTGAAATGAAAAAGTTAAGAAAAATGAAAGAAAGAAGGTAAAGCTTTGGAAACCATGTGTTCATGCTTGCCACTGGCAACTCTTAAGAAGTACACTTTTTGAAGTCTCATTGATCCCTGATTTGAGATTCCAGGTTTAATAATAAAATATGACATGATTTTTCACTCTAGTGCAGTGCAATTTACTGCAAAAGAAAATGCAAAGTCCTGCTTAGTATAAGATTTTGACCCATTCAGAAAATTCATGAAGTTCACTAACCCTACCTATTTTAATTCAGAACCCCAATTTTCAATTTTGTTACATGATACTAACAACAGAGTGTGATATAAGTGACTTACAGTGCTGGTGAAGTGAAGTAGTTGATAACTAATACAAGTTTGTGCAAGTGCAGGACACAACTTTACAGGATCTGGTGCCTGCTCTCTCTCCCTCTTTTTGTTATATCTCTTTCTCTCTCTTTCTGTTATCATACATACCGTCACAGAGTGGTTTTCTTGTTCTTGTTATCAGCACGGCTTCTATGTGCAATTACACTACACGTATCACAGTTGTCTGCCAAATGCACAGATCTTTCCCAAGTAGCAAATCTGGCAAAGTTCTTTTGAGTTTTTGCTTCTCCTGAAATTCACATAGCTTGGCTCCATTGATAAAAGTGAATGAAAATATTTTAAAGGGGGAAGAATGGCATTTCAGAACAGCCAGACTTAGTAAATGTTATAATATTAGAAAAAGGTACAAATGGGTTGATTGTCGGAAAGGCAGACAACAATAAAGCACAGCTTCACATGGATGTACACTATAGAGATAGTGAACTGAGGGAGAAATTGGAATGTTCACAGACACAAGCGTATGACATTTAGGAAGGTACATTTCATGGTTGTGATAGAGAAAATGTGGCTGTTGCTTTGGTACTAACACATCTGCTTTGCTGGGTCATTCAATGTCACATGCTGTTAGCTCACTGACAGGAGCAAAAGAGTTTTTGTGATCAGCTCTGCCAACAGGATTTGGGGATGGAATAGCCCACCACATGCTACTCTGCCTTGTGTCATTACCAAACAAATTGTTACATAAAGAGGGAAGGTCATCGCTACTCAGTATCCTTCCATCAATGATGGTTCACAATGAGTTTTAAACTCCTCCCTACCCCTCCTTGGAGCCCAAAAACTCAGCTAGCTTTTCAGATATCAGGCTTAAGGCAGAAATTGAGTTATCACAAAATCAGATCAGACATTTCTAGAAAAGTCAACTCAAAATGGCAATTGCTGACAACAAAATATTCTGGTTCACTAAGATATGTCCAAATTATGCTTATATTTTGTGGAAGACAAAAAGAGTCAATAAATATCCAGCACTTGAACTTTTTTGATACCTAGCAGACTTCTATTTTGTAAAACAAACCTATTATTTTTTTTAAATTCATTTGTGATAACCTTTATGTTATTAGTGATACATGGATTTGAATTCAACATCACACAAACCATACCTAAACATTTTTGGCCTGACACTTAACAAGTGGAATTTTTGTTTATTTTTGCCTTTTCCTTCTGGAGAATCTAGAATGAAATGTAAATTAGAGGGAGAGAGAAAAATAAGACATTATGAAATATTCAATATTGCTCCTGAAATTTCATCATATTTTCACGTGACAAGAATGCATACTTTTTTTTTTTCCGATTTTTCCCTTTGCTGGCAGCTTCCTGGGGCAGAGGCCAGTTGATTCAAAAGAGACCTATTATACATGAAATACAATCTTTTTCAAGTCCTGGCAGAAATGATCATTTATTATAATGGAACTACAGGAATGTGCTCCAGCAGATAGAGAAGTTTCTGATTTTCTAGAATATATTTTTGCTGTTTGCTTTACTAATCCAAAATCTGCCCAAACATTGAGGATTTTTGTGTGCATTTTTTCCACTTCCATTCCTACATTTAAGCAAACAACTGCATACATGGGCCCCATTCACTCTCTAGGATTAGGTGCTGTAAATTCTGCAGAGCAAGTATCAATAAAATGTGAAATACGTTCTTTGAGAAATGCTATAGTCTTATCCAGAGTCAGATAGCTCGATGTCTCTTCTCTACTTATATCCTCTGACAATATGCCATCACATTTTTCGGTTCCTTCTTCATCCTTTTCCCAGCCTCAAATACATCACTTGAAGGTCTTAACAGGTTTCTCAGAAAGGTGGTAAAAGAAAGAAACAGAGGTGATCAGGATGAATAAGAGCACAGATGTATAGCAAAGGCCCCTCTTCTTATTTTCAACTCCAACTGGCAGCCTTGCCTTAGGTGATAAAGGCCTAGATATAGCCAAAGATTTTGTTCTGATCTGTCATCTGAGTTAATTATTTTCAAATGTCTGTCACAGAACACAGAGGGATAAAACACCCTTTCATCAGTAGTGGTTCTTTCTACCATGGTGATCGCACAGGAATCAGGGTGGTTTGCAGAGACAAAGCGTGCAGAAGTGCACAGTTTGACCAAAACAAGTAGCTCCCACATCTGGATAGTATTCCTGGATAGAATGTTCTACAGACATAACATTGTTTATTGTCATTTTGCCTGTTTTTCCTTCGTATTTTACATTAAAAATTATAACCCAATATAAAAACACAATGTAATGCTTTTAAGTATAAATAAGTAATTATTTTAAAATGTCACTAGGAACCTAATAACATAGGCAAATTTGTTATTTCTTTAGGAAAACTTTCCAAGGGTAGTAGTTAAAGATCAAAATAATTTTCCCTAAGAAGTCTACTCAACTAAACTTATCATCAACTCTGTATATAAGTACATAAGTTTATGTATTTACATCTTTTATGTATATAAATATACGTGTATATGTGTTTATATATAATTGATATCAGAGAAATTATAAATATATAGAAATTAGATATCATTAATTAAAAAGTAAATATAAATTAACAGTTATACTTTGCATCTCATTAGACTTAATTTTATTAAATACAAACTTTAAGAATAATCTTAACATGTTTACACCTATTTGTCTATGAGTTATCTGCTCCTGCCTTTGATCTACTTGGCCATTTGTATTTATTTCCATGTTTTTTTTGTGTGAGAAAATTCCTCACTATATGTTGCTCATTAATGGTAAAATTAAACAAAATATATTAGCAATTTGCACACCCAGAAAACTATTGCAAAAATTAGAGAAAATATTGTCACACATTTCCCTGAAGTTCAATTGCTATTATCATATGAAAGGTGTATAACAGCTGTCCCAAAACTTTATGGCACCAGGCACCAGTTTCATGAAAGACAATTTTTCCATGGACACATTGGATGGGGCAGGGGGGTCTGATGGTTTTGTGATGAAACCATTCCACATCAGATCATCAGGCATTAGTCAAACTCTCATAAGGAGCACACAACCTAGATCCCTCACATACACAGTTCACAAATAAGAATTCACCCTCCTATGAGCATCTAATGCCCCAACTGATCTCACAGGAGGAGGAGCTTAGGTGGTAATGCTCACTCCTGGCCACTCACCTCATGCTGTGTGACCCGGTTCCTAGCAAGCCATGAACAGTACCGATAGGCAGCCTAAAGATTAGAGACCCCTAGTATATAATACTGTTAACTTTCAAAACCGTATACTCACACAAAGCTAATTAATAGCATCTATCACCATATTTTTTAATACTGTACTGGCTTGGAAGAGGTAAATTCCCTTCTAGACATCCCCAGCAACTAATTTGGACACTGAGGTAAAGTAAATCTATATTTATGCACAATAGGATCTTTGGTAGTAAATAAAATAAATTTAAGCTATTTTATATAAAGACATTTGGGTAGTTTTTGCTTAAAACTCATGGTGCAATTTTTCTTCCAAAATTCCAATACCAAAACTTCCTGAAGAATTTCAAAGATAGGGTATTTTCACTGAATGCTGTATCTACCTAGCAAGATATACTATATTAATTTTAGAAATTCACCTATTTTTTGTGATAACAAGTATATACACAATTTTCTATAAAGTCGTTTTCCTGACCTTACTTTCCCTTCTTATTGATTCTCAATATATTTGTACAAATGTATTTGAAATTTGTGTCTCATATCACTTCCAAAGAGTATGCATCAGTATGCATACATATATTTGCATTGTTATAGGATTATCACATGATAAATTTATAAATATTAGCACTATTCTAAATATCCACACCTAACATAATTCTGTTTCTTAACCTAGAAGGATGTAATAATATTATACACATTTGCTCTCCAATTTCTTCAGAGCTGCTCCGAAATCAAGACTCAAGTTGTATAGATGAATATATGTTTTGCTCCTATTAAGATTTGGCTTGAGCTTTTTAATAATTAGTATGTTTCTATTGGTGATTATCACTATCTATCCTATACATTTCACACAGACCCATAGCATTTGAAAACTAAATACAAGTTGCAAATACAAAGTATGCTATCTAAAACTTTTGAAAAAAGCCAACCACTATGCATTAAATATCAAATTTAAATCTGCCTTGAAGAAAAAATTAAATGCTCACTGTGGACTGTGAAAGAATCCATTTCTAATGGTGAATTTATTTCAGTCCACAGGGAACCCTATCAAGGCACAGCTGACTAATGACTATCATTTTCAGTTGATTTCATTAGTATTTAAGTTATAGTATAAAGTACATTCCCTTCGGTGCTCTGAAAGTCAGTGATTTACATACATTTGGTGTGAAGCCTTTGCTTTGGATAATATAAAACTGATTTAATAACTAAGTGAAGATTTTTCTTATGCCCACCTAAATCCACTTATTCACAAATAAATATTAACTTTTAATAAAATAGCTTTTAATGCATTATTGCCACCCATTAAAACAAAACAAATGATACTGTCAGCTGACCATCTTCACGCCGGGATGACACACTATTATAGCCTTCTTTTTGTTGGAAGCATTTGATCATTCTTGACTGAGAGTGTAATTTTTATGAATGATATGCACTTTACTTATACAGTAAGCTAGTGAGATTCTGATCCACCGATTAAAGAAAGCAGTTGTTATGCAAAGAAGGATAGATATCCCATCCAACTGCTTGATATAAAAGAGAAGTTTTTCTCCTCTGGGTTTTAAAACAAACCCATAAAAAAAAGTGTTCCTTGGAATTTTGGCCTTATATATGACTCCATTTTTATGATGTATGATTTTGATTCCAAGAGATATTAAAGGTGAAAAGAGCAAGTTGTGGAATCAACTACAGCACACTACATATTTTCTGTGTTATGTGAGTTTCAGAGGAAAAAAAGGCTTTCTTCCTAAACTCAAGGAGGGGTCACATAAAATATTAGTATTTCTGTAGATTGTAATCCAAGTCTGCTTATGCCATGGGCCAAACTAGCAACATAGTCAATAAATGTTATGGAGGGTAGATAGAAAATGTTGTGCTTTACTCATTGAAGAAAATCTAAAGAATCAAAAGCTTACATCAGATATTTTTAAATATTCAAATATCTTACGCTATAGCATAGTTTCCCTGACTATAAGCATTCATAATTTCAGAATTTATTTTGTAAGAATTTAATGAGAAAAAAGAATACGCTTTGAAAAACATAAATAATTATTTCTTATAAGAACAAATTCAAAGAAAAATATCAGTATGCTTTATTTTCTGAGTTACTTGATATTTTTACCATATTGTTTACTCCGGTGGAGAACCAAAATCAATGCTTCAAAACAGCCATTAGTAATACTCAATCAAGATAAATATATATGTAAAATTCTTTCGGATTTAAACAGACCATCCTAACTAATTTTTCATTATAGAATAAGAAAACCCTAAGGAAAGGAAAGTGCCTTAAAAAAACAGTCTTTCAAATCAGACCCGCTAAGCACTAAAAGCTGGTCTCTACATTTTTACTTCCATACAAATAAAGTGGTTGATTGGCCCAATTTGCCTTTATTTTCATTTTTAATTTCAACATACACTCGCACGGGGGTGGTAGAATGCATTTAGTTAAGCTCATCCATACAGTGGGCATAAAATTTTATTAACCTTCTCCCACCACACCTCTGTTGCTTTCTTCCAATTGTCTGATTTAAGTCCTTTACAGGACTGGCATTTACTGTATCTGTGCTTGTTTCCAGCTTCCACTCAGATCTCCGGAGTAAAGAAGTATTTCTGTGGGTGTCATTCACCAACGGAAACCACAGTGAACAAATGTTTTCAATCAAACAAATTTACTTTAAAATTTAGGATATAGGAAATTCAGTGAAAAATGTGCCTTAGGATATTTACATAAAGTTGCAAAGAATTTCTTACTATTCCTAGAATTAACCATCAATCAAAGTTTTATGAGATAATTCCAATATTCATATCAAGCTACTCACTGCAAATGCCCCTATACACATGCTCATAATGTTTTCCAAATTATTTCAGAATAACACCTGTGTCTAAAGTCACCCGACTCTGCTTCCCAACTTGGGAAATGCTGGAATGTAACTAAGACTGCACCTTCCACAGGTCACAATAAGCTGTTTTATATAACTGAAAAGCCAGAGGTGGAGGTAACGTGCAGTCTCTTGCACTGCCGTATTGCCTATTAAACAAGTGAAAATCTACAGCTATGGAACTATTTTGCTAACATGATGGTATCATTCAATGAAAGTGCTATCCAGCATGACTATGAAATAATACCTACTGTTCCAATATCACAAAATAAAAGCAGTCAAATAGTTTTAAGGTATAAGTGTTTTCCTATAACAACTATTACTTCTTGAGGAACTATGATCTCAACTGAGGAATCAATCCACATTTGAATATATAGCTCTAATTTTATTTTTGGAATCCCTGTCATTTCTTCTCCTAGTTTTGTGGAAAGATCTCTGGTACAAAATATTACATCTTAGTTTATAGAACTGAGGGTAAGGAAAAGGTTATTTGTGTCTTTTTAAGAAATTCAAAGGAATTATATTATTTGGCAAAAATTGTGGTTGAAGCAACATTAAGCAACAGGTATAATGCGTTGATCTAAAAATTCATAGGTGAAATTATGCATTGTTGTACCAAGGATGAGCAATATTATAGAAACTAAGGCAAAAAAGAGGTTCAAAAGGCTCATATGAAAATGTAATAAAATAGATTGGTTATGTACTAGTTATAATTATCAAGAAGTAAACCTGGTGGGGGAACAAATAACAGTCTGTTTTGCAGAGGATGAAAATTTATTTTTACAACTTGTTTTCAAAGGAATGTTACACATGATACTGGACTAAATAAAATCCATGGTAAAATATCGTTAGCTAATAAATTTCAATCTTAGACATTTACCTTAGTGTTCTCTCCATTAGTCCCCAATATTTAATTCCTCAGAAACTGTCGTGCCATTACTAAATGAAGATTAAGATTTAGAAAGCATTTATTATTTTTTCAAATTCATTGAACTGTTTCTAGAAAATCTTTTCAGTTGATACTAATGCAAGTGGATTTTAAAAACTTACACTTTCCCTCACATGAGACTTAAACTAATGTTTTCACAATAATTGAGGGTGGGGGTTGCAAATAATTGAAAATAGCGTTTTGCTCTATTAATATCTGAAGATCATTTCATGAATTCATATATTTTGTTCACAAAATTAAGAAGTCTTTTATAAAGGGAAAATAAAGACTATTAATGACATAATTTCTAGTTATACGTTTCTATTCTTATATTTATTTCTTAGCATATCAAAATTTTTCCATGTCATGAAATATTTTTTAAAATGCAATTAAATTTAAAATATACTATTGAAAGGATTATCATAACTGAATCACTCTATTGTTGTTGGACAGTTAAATTAAGCAAAACACATTTTTAATTAGTTAATATGTATCACTAGATAGTGCTGTATCTCCAGAATATGGTATGCAGAGGAAGAGAAAAGTGAAAGCAAAAGATAACTAACATCAGAAAACAAAATTGCATCAGTTGCATCATTTAGGCCTAGAACATGAAAACTGAGTCAATACACTAAAATATAGTTCTAGTAGAAGGACAGAAAAGTTAGTTATAGCATAAATACATATAAATTAGAAACACTAAGTAATATGTCAAGTACAAACATGCATCTTTGATCACAAAAGTTTTAGTAGGCCCAAATCCTTGCAAAGATTAGAAAGATCTTTAACAATGATCATCTTGTTTTGGAGCTATTACAAACAGTATTTCCAGCTTTACTGAGACATAAAAATTAAAACTGTACGTATTTAAGGTGTACAATGTAATGTCTTGATACATGTATACATTATGAAATGGTGACCATAGCCAAGCTAATTAACATATATATTACCTCACACAGATATGTGTGTGATGAAAATACTTAAGATCTAGTCATTTAGCAAATTTCAACTATGCATTATAGCTACCATGTATATTTCAAGTACACATTATAGCAACCATGTATATTTCAATTATACATTACAGCAACCATGTATTTTTCAACTATACATCACAGTGACCATGTATATTAGGTCTCCAGAATGTATTCATCTTATAACTGAAAATGTGTACCCTGTAACCAATATTTTCCTACTTCCCCCACACCTAATCTCAGGTCACTAACACTTTACTTTCCCTTTCTATGAGTTTGACTTTTTTGATTCCACATATAAGTGAAATCATATAGTATTTATCTTTCGGAGTCTGGCTTTTTTCACTTAGTAGAATGTCCTCCAGGGCCAGCCATACATGTTGTTGCATATGACAGGATTTCATTCTTTTTTAAAGCTAAATAATATTCCATTTTACACACACACATGGCGTTCATCCATTTTAAACACTTAGGCCTTTTCCATATCTTAGCTATTATGAATAATGCTGCAATGAACATGGTGGTGCAGATATCTCTTTGAGATAGTGATTTTATTTCCTTTGCATTTACCCTCATAAGGGGGTACATTACTGAATTTTACCTTCATAAGAGGGGTTGCTGGATCGTATGGTAATTCTGTTTTTAAATTTTTGAGGAAACTTCATAATTTTCTATATAATGGCTGTATCGATTTACATTCCCACCAACAGAACACAAGGGTTCTCTTCTCCATATCCTCACACACTCTTGTTATATTTTGACTTTTTGGTAGTAGCCATCCCAACAGGTGTGAGATGGATATCTCATTGTGGTTTTGGTTTGCATTTGGGGATGAGTGATATGAAGCACCCTTTCATATATTTTTTGGCCATTTTTATGTTTTCTTTGGAAAAAATGTCTTTTAAATCAGGGGTTGTTTTGGCTGTTGAGTTGTATGTGTTCTGCTATGATTTGAAGATAATTTTTCCCCACCAAAATTCATGTTTAAACTTGGACTCCAATGAGGCAGTGTTGGCAGGTGGTGCCTATAAGAGATGACTAGACTGTTAAGAGTGTTTAATGCCTTTTCTTTCAGGAGTGAGTTCTCACTCTCAGAGGACTTGATTTGTTACCCTGAGAGTGAGTGGTTATAAACCGAGGCTACCTCTCACTTTGGTTCTCTGCATGCACTCATTTTCCCTTTTTCTTCTCCAGTATGATAATGCAGCAAAGGCCTTGACCAGAAGCTGAGCTGATGTGGCTACCCGAGTCTTGGACCTCCCAACCTCCAGAATTGTGAGCTACAGAAACTCTTTCCTTTATAAATTACTCAGGCTCAGATTTTCTGTTATAGTGGCAGAAAACAACTAAGATTTGCTCCTCATGTATTTTGCATATTATCACATTATTAGATATATGGATTAAAAATACTTTCTCTCATTCTGTAGGTTGCCTTTGCATTTGTTGATTGTTTTATTTTTCTGTGTAGAAACTTTATATGCGGTCCCAGTTTTTTTTTGCTTTTGTTGTCTGTGCTTTTATTATCATATCCAAAAAATAATTGCCAGGATGAAACTATGGAGCTTTTCCTCTATGTTTTCTTCTAGGAGTTTCATAGTCAAGACTTATGCTTAAGTCTTAATCCATTTTGCACTGATTTTTGTGCATAGTGTAAAACAAAGATCCAATTTTATTTGTTTGCATCTGGATATTCAGTTTTCCCAACATTATTTATTGAAGAGACTATCCTTTCCTCACTGTGAATTCTTGGTCCCTTTGTCCAAAATTAGTTGGCTGTATGGGTGTGATTTATTTCTGAGTTTTCTATTCTGTTCCATTTGTCTATGTGTCTTTTTATATACTAGCACCATACCGTTTTAACTGTGGAAGTTTCATAATAAAATTTGAAATCAGGGATTGTGATGCCTCCAGCATTGTGCTTCTTGCTTAAGATTGCTTCAGTTATTGGGGGTCTTTTTAGTTCCATAGCAATTTTAGAATCGTTTTTCTGTTTCTGTGAAAGATGCCATTGGAACTTTGAGAGGGATTGTGTAGATCACTTTGAGTAGTATGGATATTTCGATAATATTAATTCTTCCAACTCATGAATACAAGGTATTTGTCCACTTATTTACATATTCTTCAATTTCATCGATATTTCATAATTTTCAGTGTACATATTTTCCACTTCCTTGGTTAAATTTTTTTCCTCTTTTATTTATGTTTTATGAATTTATTTATTTGTAAATTTATTTTGTAAATAAAAATGTTATCTTAATTCCTTTTCTTGGATAGTTTGTTGTTAGTGCATTGAAACAAAACTGATTTTTGTATGTCAATTTTTGTATCCCGCAAAGTTACTGAATTTTTTATTAACTCTAAGAGATTTTCTGGTGGAATCTGTATAATTTTCTATATATGAGATTATATCTTCTACAAACAGAGACAGTTTTACTTCTTTCTTACCAATTTGGATAGTTTTTCTCTTTCTTGCTTAAGTACTCTGGCTAGGACTTCAGTAGCATGTTTAATAAAAATGGCAGGAGTAGCCATCCTTACCTCATTCTTGATCTTAGAGGACACACATTAAGCTTTTTACTTTACTTTCTTGATAATGTTCTTTGATGCATAAAATTTTTCACTTGGAGGAAGCTCAATTTATCTATTTTTGTATTGTTTCTTGTGCTTTTGATGTCAAATATAAAAATCCCTTGACAAATCTGAGGTCATAAAGATTTACCCCTACATTTTTGTTTAATATTTTTATAGTTTCAGTTCTTGTATTTAGTTCATTCATCCATTTTAAGTTAATTTTTGTAAATGGAGTGAAGTAGAAGATGGGATGAAAAGAAAGAAACTGTAGGCAGAAGTCTTGGCAAAGGGTGACAAGAAACTTTTTTTGCATGTGATATATATGTGTATTATCTTGATTGTATCTTGGTTTCACATATGTACACAATTGTTAAAACATAACATTTTACACTTAAAATGGGTATGGGCTATTATTTTTTAACAAATGTTAATGAATCTGTTAAAAATAAAAAAGTCATAGAAGAAATACAAACCCATAACGTTAAAGCCAGCTGTTACAATGTTCCATAAAACTGAGTTGAGTACAAAAATATTTTTTAAATAAACTCTTCAGTTTACATTGAGCTGTAGTATGAGGTTAGAAGGTACTGTAGCCATTGATAAAAGTGTTTACTACAGCTGTACACTTTGAAGTTCCGTGCTTAGCTTTTCAGCCTAGGTTAACCATGCACATATATCCCTTTATTCAATCACGTGCATAACCAACATTTATTGACTATATTATATGCATTTAGCAGTGCCAGGACCTGAAAGTGCCAGGTATACTGTAGGTATTTGATAAATCATTTATTGATTGAATTAGTGAAGAAAAAAATTAATGAATGGTAGGCATTGTTTTGGTACTTCACATATAGAAATTAAAAAATAGTTATCTACTTTAGTCTCCTAGAATAAAAATTAAATGTGTTATGTGAAAGAACAGGTAACAGAATGTTTGATATTTGCTTTTTTAATATTTACTTAGAGCATACTGCATCTTTTACATTAGGTAGTTGAATCTGTTATTACCATTTAAATCTATGCCATGCTTCTGTAGCATTAAAAATATATATCTACTTCTGAGGAAACTAGAGCATAAATTTATTTGCCTTACTGAAAACAATGATTTTGCTCTGACAACTAGAAAATGGGCCTCTTTGAGCAATACATTTTCTTTTTAAATATTTGTAATGCCTCTGAGTGTCTTTGTTCATCATCATACAAACAGTTTCAAAAATAAATTGCAGCATTCAAGAGGGAGAGAGAAATATGAATTAGAAAATAAAGAGACCATATTCCATAAACATATTCTTTTTTTTAAAATGGTGTCTATAAATCACATTATTCAAAATAAATGTGTCCTATTTTTGTGTTTTATGTGGTTAGGCCAATCTATACTTAACATCTCTTAAGTTAACATATTAAATGAATCTCAAAAAGTATATATAATAATAATTCACTAAATAAGTCATAATTATCATTTAAGCTGATTTATTACAGTGTGGAGCCAAACCATGATTTGTACCACACCATCTTAATTATTAAAACTTTATAAAAAGTATTGAAATCTATAGTGTAAGCCCTCCAATATTGTTTCTTATTTTGGTCAAAAATGTTTTATGACTTCTAAATCCTTGAATTTCCATTTATGTTTTAGAATCAGCTTGTCAATTTTTATTTTAAAAAAGGCCTTCTGGTATTTTTACTTAGTTTATGTTGACCCTGTGGATCAATTTATTAGAACAGAAAAAATAAACCACAAATAAAATTGAAAATAAAAGAAATAAAATTGGAAATATTTTAGAAAATTAAAATGTTAACTTCAAATCTAACTCTGGCTTTTCCAGAGTCCTTGAACATCAAGAAAAGTGAAGGGTCCTAGAGTCCTAATTTGTAAGTAAACAAGTTAACTTGTTATCATGTAATGGATGACCGCAAGAGAAAGGAGATTCTGGCCTGGCCTGGCTCACGCCTGAAACCCCAGCACTTTGGGAGGCCGAGTCAGATCACGAGGTCAAGAGATCAAGAGCATCCTGGCTAACACGGTGAAACCCCATCTCTACTAAAAATACAAAAAATTAGCCAGGCGTGGTGGCGGGTGCCTGTAGTCCCAGCTACTTGGGAGGCTGAGGCAGGAGAATGGCGTGAACCTGGGAGGCGGAGCTTGCAGTGAGCTGAGATCGCGCCACTGCACTCCAGCCTGGGAGACAGAGCGAGACTCCGTCTGAAAAAATTAAAAGAAAAAAGAAAAAAAGAAAGAGAAAGGAGATTCCTAGTTCAGAAACAAAGGACTTTATCACTCATGGCACAACAGGCTCAATGAGCTTGGTGTTTGCAAAGGTGCTACTTGCCTTCCACCCTGCTACCCATGGGATGGAGAATGGTACCTGTGGATGCTGAGCATGAAGTAAATTGTGTCACAAATGAGGAACCCTGAGCTTAGAAAACTCCAATGTTTTAAAGAGGTCTCATGTAAACCTCCCTACATTTGCCCTGGAGGGAGACATTATCTTTATTATCATGAATAGCAAAATTTCTGCCTTCTTCCTAGCAGGGTGACACTACCTCTACCTTTCAATGCTGTCAACTATGCAAATATCCCTGAAAATATAGTAGAAAAGAAAAGCTGCCCATGCCTCTGCTCACCATTTGTGCAGAAATCTAAGTCCCATGGAGAATTTTCTCCTAACACTAAATCCAGCCATTATTTTTAAAGATATTTTCTCAAAGGAAAAAGAAATGTTTCTTTCATACAAAAAAGAGTTGTAGAAGATTGTTCATAGGAGCTGTATACATAATAACTCCAAACTGGAAACACATATGTTCATCAATAGAAGAACAGATCAACAAACTGTGGAACCTTCAGATAGAGAAGTGCTAGTAAGTAATAAATATTAACAAACTAGATACCATAATAACATAAATGAGTCTCAAAATCTGTTGAAAGAAGGAAAGGAAGGAAGATGAAGGAAGGAAGGAAGGAATGAAGGAAGGAAGGAAGGAAGGAAGGAAGAAAGGAAGGAAGGAAGGAAGGAAAAAGAAAAAAGGAATGCAAGAGCAGGGAGGAAAGGAGGAGGAGGGAGGGAGTAAGGGAAGAAAGAAGGGAAAAGGAAGAAGGAAAAGAAACAAAACAGACTGCAATGGCCTGAATGTTTGTGTTTCTCCAAATGCATATATTGAAGCCTTAACTCTCAATGTGATGATATTCAAAGTTGAGGACTTTGGGAAGTAATTAGGGTTATAAGAGTGAGGCCCTGAGCCATCAGGATCCTAAAGATATAACCCTTACCAAAAACATGACACTAGAGAGCTTTCTTTCTCTTTCTCTCTCTCTCTGTCTGTCTCCCCACACACACACATGCACCAAGAAAGGTCACGTGAGCACACACCTGTCTGTAAGCCAGGAAGAGAGTCTTCATCAGAACCAGACCAGCTGGCATCCTGATCTTTGACTTCGAGCCTCCAGTACTATGATAAAATTAATTTATGTTATTACCCACTCTTTGGTATGGTATTTTGTTATGGCAGCTCGAGCACATAGAAAAAAAGTATTGTATGAGTCCATTTATACGAAATTTTAGAAAGGCAAAATACCCTGACACAGATCGGTAGAATGGTTGTCTCTGATTAGAGGATACAGTAGAGTTGACTGTAAGTATAAATGAAGTTTCAGAGTTAATGAAGCTGTTCTATATTTTGAGGAGGTATAGTTAACTAGACAGATATATGCATTTGTCAAAACTCATTTAACTGCACTTCTAAGCCCTAAGCAATTTGCTATGTAAATTATACATTAATAAACATTTAACTATATTCAAAATAAAAATAAATAATTCAGAGTTACAGTTGTTGCATTATATTCTGTCTTCAGTAATGCATGAGAGATTTGGTTCTGACATGACATTTATTGTTGTCAAACTTGTTTAATTGCATACATTCTAGTAGGTGTATAGCAGTATCTCATTGTGGTTTTAATTCGCCTTTTCTTGATGACTAGTGATGAACATTTTTCATGTGCTTATTGTTGCATATATTATATATTTATTTCATAAACCGACTCAAGCTTTCTCCATAGTTTTATTTTAGTATTGAACTCTAGAGAGTTTCATATATTAATATTATTGAGGCAAATTAGTTAGCAAATGTTTTATCTCAGTCCATGGCTTGCCACATTCACTTTCTTAATGAGGACACTTAACAAGCAGAAGACTGATGAAGAAGACATTATTAATTATTTTATTTTATTGTTAATGATTTCTGCATTCTGGGGAAAACTATGCCTATCTATAGTTTAAATTTTCTTATATGTTTTATTTTTTTCTAGAAGATGTATAATTTGAGCCTGTAGTATTATTTTAATGATTGTCTAGGAATTAATTTTAGTGTGTGTGGTGTGAGATAGGGGGTCTATTACTCTCTTCATGTGTGAATGGCTTCAATTTCCCAATATTTCATTTGCAGTCATTTGTGATGTCCTTTTCTTTTTATGCCAATGTCAGGGTTTGTATCATTCTGGCCTCCTAAAATAAATTTACGGCACAACATATGGTACACCATGATGAATGCTCTATATGAAAAGAATATGGATTCTATGATTTATTGGTAAAGTTATTTATAAAATTGGTAAGGTTATTTATAAAATTGGTAAGGTTATTTATAAATGTGAATTAAGTAAGTTAAATGAGTTGATAGTCTTATCAATTGAAATCATAATCTTCAAATCCAAATTGTAGCATTATCTAGCATCTTTCATTTTTTTGCTTCACATATTTTAAAATTCAGTTATTAGATGAATATAGACTTAGGTGTGCTACATACTCTTGAAAAATTAACCCTTTTATAATTATATAGTATTTCTAATTTTAATCTGGTTATATGCTTTCTTTTATTAAAGTCCATTTTTTGCTATTAACAGAGACAATCTAACTTTTATATAATTATGTTTCCCTGATATAACTTTATTCTTCTACATAAAACCAGTTATTGCCTTTATAGTTCAAGTGAATTTCAAATAAACATGATAGAGTGATATTGCTTTTTTTAAAGTCTAAAATAAAATATTTTTCTTTTTATTGTGATACATTGGCTACTTACATATACTCTAAATGTTAAACTTAAGTTCTCTATCTTGCTGGTTGATTTCCCCTGGGCCCATTTAATTTGTTTTATATTCTCCTGTTATCTTTTGAGTTATTTAATTATATTTCTTACTTCTTTCTGTCATTCTTACATCATTTGCTCTAGGGAATATGATAGTCATCCTTAGTTACTGTCAATAGTGAGTTAATATGGTGCCACAAACCACACATAAGAATTTTGCAATAGAAATATTTTCATTTATTCCCTCTCACACTTTGTGCTATTTTGCCACATGTATTTTCAATATATGTTATACACCACAAAAGTGATACATCTTAGGTTTTAACAGTTATAAGCAAATTAAGGGACAAGAAAAAATGTAAAAATTTATTTATCGTATGTTTACAACCTCTGATGCTTTTTATTCTTTTGTGTGGGTTAAATTCTCTTTCTAGTATTATTTCCTTTAAGATGAAAAACTTTCTTGAACATTTATACTAGTACAGGTCTCTTGGTAATCAGCTTTTCCTAATCTAAAAATGTTCTAATTTCATGGATATAATTGAAACATATTTTTTGCTTTATATAGAATTCTAGATTAATTGCAATTCTTTTTCCCACTCAGCATTTTAAAAATCTGGTCCCATTGTCTTTCGGCTTGTATTGTTTCAGATAACTAGTCAGCAATATCCTTCATGACTTTGACAATACACAATGCATTTGTTAACTTTTATTGGTTTTAAGAGGCATTTCTTTACCTTAGATTTTCTGCAATTGATTATCATATTCCTGTGTATGGTTTTCTTATTTTTTTCTGACTTTGGATTTGCTGAACTTTTTATATAAAAATTTTATCCTAATTTGGAAAATATTTGGCTATTACAATTTATTTTCTGCCCAAATTATTCTCTTTGTTTCTCTCTATGACTTTATTTACGCATATGTTAGATTACTGATGGTGTCTGCAAGTTCAATGAAGATTGATTTTTTTAATCTTCTTTCTCTTATTCTCTTTCAATCTTGATCATTTTGTTTGATTCTTTTCAGCTCAATTACCTTTATCTTTTTTGGAGTCAAAGCTGCTGCTAAACCTATCTAATGTGATTTTTGCCTTAGAAATAATAATTTTTTTGTTTCAGAATTCCCTTTTAAAAAAATAATTTTTGGCTGGGGGCAGTGGCTCACGCCTGTAATCCCAGCACTTTGGGAGGCCAAGGCAGGTGGATCACGAGGTCAGGAGTTCAAGACCACCCTGGCCAAGATGGTGAAACCCCGTTTCTACTAAAAATACAAAAAAATTAGCCAGGCGTGGTGGTGCACACCTGTAATGCCAGCTACTTGGAAGGCCCAGACAGAGAACTGCTTGAGCCCAGGAGGTGGAGATTACAGTGAGCCGAGATTGTTCCAGCCTTAGCAATAGAGGGAGACTCTGTCTCAATAAATAAATAAATAAATAAAATAAAAAATTTTTCATTTTCTTTTGTGAAGATACATATGTTTACTCATCTGTCTACTCTTTCCTGTAAATCCTGGAATGTATGTAACACAAATGTTTTTAATCCCTTGTCTTCTAATAGCAGTGTCATTTCTTGATCAGTTTCTCTTGCTTCTCCTAGTTAGAGGTCGCATTTTTCTAATTCTTCATATTCTGAATTGTAAAAAATATAATTATGGAGATTGTGCATGATGTATTGTAAAGCATAGAGATTTTGTTAACTTTCTATATAAAGTGTTGCATTTTCTTTGGCAAGCTGTAAATTTACTGGTAAATCTGTTCTATATTGTGGAGAACTTTTTTAGACTTTAGAAGAATGAGTTTTAAAAAGGGATTTACCTATGACGAGGTCCGAATTTTCTAAAAATTCAGTTGAATGCCTCATCTCCCCACTCTGAATGGTTGCAACCCTAAAATCTCCTATTGCTATATGAAGTCTGGCATCTTCTTTTAGTCCACAGGGTCCTAATTGGCTATTTTGGCCAAGTCCCATAGAGTTTCACTATATTAATGCACAGGTGAGTATCTGACCAACAATTCAAAGAAACCCTAAAACATGTAATCTTTAAATTTCTCAAAAAGAAAACTCCAGGCACCTCAACAATTCTCAACTTTGATCTATTTTATCTTTTTCACAGGAGACTGTTGTTCTGTTTGGGTTCTAATCTGTGCAGAAGTACACAAAGTGCCTCAGGGAGAAAACTGGGATGAAGTGGTTCCTATTTCATAACGTTTCCTTCCCTGAAAGTATCACAGGCAGATACTACTTGTTGCCAATGCCTGAAGACAGATGCATCATATAAAAATATATGTGTGTGTGTAGATATATATATATATAATGTAATTGTTTTATATATATATATTACATGTAATTATGCACTTTGTATATTGCATATTATATATTTTATACATAATATAATATATATATCTACATAGAGACACTATATATAATAATATGTATTTTTCAATTTAAAACGTATTTATATTGAGATAATAAGTCTTACACTAATTATGCCTTGGACTGGAATTTCACATTGAAGTTTTCAAAATATGAATTTTCAACGTGTTTCAGCGCTATCAATTTCTATTAGAGAACAAATTCATATTCAAAAAGTTAAATTAAAAATATTTTTCATTCTTTGCCCTACTAAAGCATCGTGTCATGTCACAGTACAAATAATTTGAAACGCTAACTGAATATCCAAAAATTTGAGGTTGAAATTGTTTTCTATTACAGTTTCCAATTCAATAGTTTCAAATGGCATATTTGCTTCGTTTTATCTTTCACTTCCTTAAAAAAAGTCTTGTCTTAAATACGCAAATAAGCAGAATTGGCGTCATAAGTAATGATCACTCTGTACATATAATATTTTAATGTTCCATAATAGAATGCTTTAATAAGGTCTGAAAAAATATGAGATAATAAAAAGTTGTATGGACAAGCAAACATAACAAAGTAAATATTTTATGTGACAGAAAAGTTGAATAAGTTAATAACTGCCACAATTTCCACATAGCAAGTTGACTCTGTGACATGTGGCAATTCATAAGGATTCTGCTAAATTAACTGATTTCTTTTTGAGTAATCACAGCCAGCCAGGTCTCATCAGGGGTAGGCAAAAGAGTTCTGTTACTACCATTGCTGACTTAATTTTTACAGTGTAATAGCTTTGGGGTCACTGAAAATTCTAGTTTAATGAGAGAGGCTATTTCTCTTGTGACATATTTTTTTTCTTCCCAGAGAAGCTAGCATTTTTGAGAATTTTAGGTAGTCCTAAGGGCAATTCCTAAATGGACTGATAGCCTTGAACCTTAGCAGCTCTGGCAGCAAAGTATATGGATTTTGTACCATGCTTTATATTTCTAGGCCTAAATAACTATGTAATTATTTTGTAATTATAAGGCAATCATTTACTGGCAACTAGAAGTTTTTCATTTTTATGGTAATTCCAAGTATAACTACCATATAATTTGTAAGAAAGAAATAGCTGTGCAATTACTCTGTATTAACACAGTAATTACCAAATATGTCCAGGCTTATTTGTGTCTTATGAAATAGGGATTTTCACACCTGCATACTGCAAATTACATAGCAGCTACATATGCTTTCTTCATGTGGCCTATCAAAAAACAAAAGGCAATGGGGTTTGGTTTCTACTTCATTATATCATTGTATTAGGTTATCAACTGAATATAGTATTTTGTCACAGCTGCTTCTCTGTGCTTGCAGTTGAATTGCCCCATCATAGAAAAGTAGGATTAATTTCATAGCTGCAAGGAAGAGGATAGCTCAGTGGAAAGAGGTGGAGTTTTAAAGTTTTAAAGTCAAACAGATATGCGTTTAAATTCCACCTTGTCTACTTTTGGGCAGAGTGTTTTGAATAAATTACTTAATTTTCCTCATCTGTAAAATAATAATTAAATTTATAAATTTCAGGGATTTCATAAGACTAGATAGGCAATTTGTGTACATTATCTATCATTATGATGGTTTCATTCAACCAACAGTACATTTCACAAATATCTATGTGCCTGGCATGTCTCAGTTAGTGCTGCTGTATCAGAAAACCATAGAGAGACTAGGAGGCTTAAACTACAGAATTTATCTCTAATGTTCTGAAGGCTGAGACATATGAATCATGATGCTAGTGAGATCAGGTTCCAAAGGGGCCTCTCTTTCTGGTTTGCTGGTGGCCATTTTCTTGCTGTGTCCTTGCATGTTGAAAAACAGAGGAAAAGGAAACAAGTTCTCTCCTGTTTCTTTCTTAAAAGGCACTAATTCCATTCATGGGAGCCCGACCCTCATGACCTAATTACCTTCTTTAAGCCCCATGCCCTAATACCATCACATTGGCAGTTAGGTCTCAACATATGGATTTGGAAGGTACACAAATATTCACTCTCTAGCAAGCCATTATATTAGGAACTAGAGAAACAATTATGAAAAAAACAGACACAAATCCTGGCCCTGTGGGTCTTAAGGTCCAAGAGAACATCTTAACTGTAATTGAATTATCACAACCATGTAAATGAAAAATTTTACCTCTGATAAGTGCTTTAAAAGAAAAGTTGCAATTCAATGAAAGCATGCCCTCCCTTAGATAAGTCTTCACTAGAAGATGAGTTAAGAACGATCATGTGAACATGTATACACAAATGTTGACAGCAGCTTTATTTGTAAGACCCAGAAACTGCAACAGACCAGATGTCCTGCAGTGGGTTTATATTTTAAAAAACTGTAGTACATATATACTATTCAGAATAAATCCTATTAAGCAATAAAAAGAAGCAACTTGAATGAATCTCCAAGGAATTACGCTGAGTGAAAAAGTCCCCAAAGATTACATATTATATGGTTCCATTTACAGAATATTTTTGAAATGATAAAAGTTTAGAAATAGAGTATTGTGATTGCCGGGGGATGGAAGGGAGATGACTGTGTTATAAAAGAGCAACACAAAGGATCCTTGTGTTAATAGAAATATTCAGCATCTTGACTGCGGTAGTAGATACATAATTGTACACATGTATTAAAATTGTATAGAAACAAATACAAGCACACACACACAGAGAGACACAAATAAATAGAAGTTAAATTGGGAAGTAGACTTAATATCAATGTTTTGATTGTGGTGTTATACTATAGTTTGCAAAATGTTACAATTGGGAAAAGAGGATAAAAGTCACAAGGGATCTCTCTGCATTATTTCTAATTACAACTACATGTAAATTTGCAAGTATTCCAATAAAAATTTCAATTAAGAAACAACTTTGCATTTCTGTGATAACTCCTGTCCCTCAACCTCTCCCCTCAAAAAAAAACCCATAAAAAGTGCTAAAAAAAAAAGCTATCTTCAGAGAGAATGAGGCCTGTGACAGAAGCTGCATGACATATTCAAAGAACCAAAATAGATGTGTGTGTGTGTGCGTTTGTGTGTGTGTGTAACAAAGGGAATGAGGAATACAAAATTCAAGATGAGTGTAGAGATATATTTAGATCCAGTAGCAACATCAAAAGATTTGGTAATTCACCTAAAAAAATTTACATCATCAGATTTAGACTTTGACACTATCATTCTAAAAGACTTATGTTTGCAGGAAATGAAATAAATACACAATTGTTCACTTACTTTCTCCTTCAAAACTCCAAAATCACAAAAATAAAATAATTTAAAAAGTATACATACACAAATGTTAACCGATTTGGACAGGAGCAGGTGAGGTATTTCAAGACGTTTTTGAAAGATAGAGAGATTGACAGATAACTGATTCAGTAAAAGGATCAGAGCTTTAAGGTACAGACCTTCACTAGAAATAAATATTTTAAACTTCAGAATTTCTGAGAAGCTCAAGTCTTCGATTCACAGGGTACAATGGCAAACCTGCCAGAATATAATTGCTTCACACAGAACAATGGTGAAGCTGGAGCTGAGTGGGTGGTGGTGGGTGCAGAGAGGAAGACAACTTGGAAGTTTGAATATAGAGAAGATTGGTACCTTGATTCCCATTCCTGTACCCCTCAGCAAGGACGCTGCTGCCCAGGGAGAAGCCCATCCCATCTCCCTGTGAATACTCTCAGACCACACCTTCCACCTTCTCTCATAATATCAGCTGCCAGACATTTGCTCCACCTCAACCCTCCCACCATCACCCAGGCATGAAATACAAGGAGAGAAGGAGAGGAAAAACGGAGAAATGGAATGACAAAAGGGAAAAGGAGGTTAATTCAAAGCAAATTATAAAAAAGAGAAGTGAAAGGTTCACATTAAAATTATTAAAATAAGAGCAAATATGTACAACATGTATTTCCTCCCCCTAACACATTAAGTAGTGGGTTTATTGCAAACATTTGGAAGAAAATAATTTAAAGTTCTCATTGAAAATTTTGACAGAATGAGAAGCAGATACTTTTTTAAAATTTTGAGATTCTTGTATTACGCATCTGCATTGCATAGGGAAACCATGCATACTGCTTTCCTCTTGGTCGTGCTGGTTTTCTCTGGTAGTCCAGAGGTCACACCTGAACAAAACACCCTCTTTCCCTATCAAAGCATCCAGTTCAGATGATACATTTCATATTTCATGATTGCCACACAATGTATAAACCCCTCCTTTTTTTTTTTTTTTTTTTTTCTTGAGACAGTGTCTCTCTCTGTTACCCAGGCCTGAGTGCAGTGGCGCAATCATCACTCATGGTAGCCTTGGCCTCCTGGACTCCACAGATCCTCACACCTCAGCCTGCCAAGTGGCTTGAACCACAGGCACCTGACACCTCACCAAGATAATTTTTTAAAAGAATTTTGTGGAGAAAGAGTCTCACGATGTTGTTCAGGCTGGTCTCGCCCTCGTGGGTCCAAGTGGTGCCCCCTCCTAGGCCTCCCAAAGTGCTGGGATGACAGGCGTGAGTCATTGAGCCCACCCTAAATTTTCTTCCAATTGCCATGTTAAATACACATGATAGTAAGAGATGAACCTTCACTAAATCCTCAAAAAAACTGTAATCTTTAATTGGCCAGAGACCAATGACCTGATATGGGTGATGATAAATTATTAACCATGACAAATGTAACAGTTGTTTAGTAAAAGCTTCAAGATGTGAACAATTTTAAAAGGAAAAAGTATCTTAAAATTTTGAATGAACTTAGTTTTCAAGGACTTTATATAAAGATAGACCTTATCATAACAGAGTATTGGAAAATGTTTATTCTGTTTTCTCTATGTATACAACAACTGGTACAGAATGCAAAGTAGGATAATATGCAGATTTTAGAGGTTCATTTTAAAGCCCTTATTTTGCTTTTTTTTTTTTTTTTTTGAGGTGTCAAGTGTTTTTTGCATAGCTGGCAGAATGAAGTCTCTCATAATTTATTGAAATTCACTTAATGCTCTGTCAGCCATTACAATTTATTGCAGTATTGTCCAGACAAGCCAGAATATAATAATAGGATACAATATGATATATTACGTAATAAGCTAAGAAAGGAAGAGCCTTAATTAGACAGGAAAATGAGGATGTTTTGGATGTTTTAAGAATATCAAACTAAAAGTGTATCTATATTTTGTAATTTCTCAGCCTGGAGTAACCTGAAATTTCAAAGGAAAAAGGAAAGAATTGAGTGGATATTTTTTAAACTATTGCATAATAAGGAGGCTGTTGCCATCTACTCCAGTAAGTCTAGAGTGATAAATGCTCCAGCGTGATTATTAATAGTTAGCAAGTGACAATTCTCCCTAAAGTGTAAGTTACTGCAAGAATACAGATGCATACACTGGTACCCATCACTGTTAGCTAACCTCGCTAACCAAAATTATTAGTGATGGTCTGTTTTCAAAAGCATCTGGGAAAGATCAATGCAGCCATATTGAGCATATTCTAGTGTCTAATTTAAAAAAAAAATGCATTACAAATGGAAAAGGAGAATTCTGCCAGCTAAAAACGTAAACTCATCCAAAAAATAAAGAAGTCATATTTTTATAATTTGTTCCAAGGATACCTAAAGGCAGTACCATGATACAGGTAGAGATTTCCCATTATAGGTAACCTTATATTAGAAGAGGTTTCTAGCCTAAAGAAAATTCAATTATAAAGATTACCTTCTCTTTAAACTTGTTCTTTGCCTTAAATGTGAGAAGTCACATATTTCAGACAGTAAGAGACATAGAGGAAAACATATGGAGAAAATATATACTGATGGTTTAATGAAAACTTTGAGTAGTTATCTGATAAATAACAATGACCTAGTGACAATAACACTTTGTAAATGCTTCGCTGAATACTCAGTGAGGCTGTGTATGTGTGTGTGTGCGCTCATTTGCTTAAAGACAAATCCCCCCTGCCATTTTAAATGATGCTTCCAGAGTGGGATTAAGTTCATGAACCTTCTGAAAAAAAATCCTTCCACAGGATCTTATTATAAATCATATTGTATCATTACCAAATAAACTGATGACTGAGTGAAAACATCTGTAATGATATTATAACAAACCACACTCCATCATTTTGAATCTGGATATTAGATGCCATTCTTTAAAATGACTCTAAATTATAGTTTTTGAGAAGGGTGAATTAATGTGAATACTTCAAATTGTCCATCTGAGACCATGACTACGAAAACCTAGAAAATGATTGAGAGAATTACATTTCACAGGAAAAGTTCTATACGTGGCTGATTTTCATCTCAACTTATCCCTATATCCTCCCAGAAAAAGAAAAGATAATATTTCTTATTAAAACACATCACTTTATAACAAACACTTTCTTGATCAAGGTGTCCGTATGCTCTGTCTCCCTGCTCTCACCCCACCTGCAATAGTGACATCTGACTCTTTGGTCACCTCTGTTACTCAGCCTTTTGCCATCCTCTGAATACAGCAGGTGCATGATACAATTTGCCTGCAGTTTCCTTGCTTTCCTGTTCAGAATGGGCGTATGAACCATATATACCTCTACCGGAGATTGTGTTGACTAAAATGCTAACAAACATCTGCATTTTGTGACTAAAGCTTTGAATAGCTTAATCAACATATGGATAGGGATAAAGTGGTGTGCACATTACCTTATCCTCCATTGCTCAGATTCTATTTTTCTGTTACTGCAATTACATATTTATCAGAGCTGTGAGAAATATCTATTGGCACTCTAAAGTGCAATTATTTGCAGATATTGCTGCAAATTTTGGTGTAATTTCTTGCAGTGAATTATAAATATATTCAAATTTACGTGATGAATATGAAAATCTATTTCTGCATGTTCTTGGGTATTAGACTTCGTGTAGAAAGAAATCTTGTTTAAAGTGTCTGCTTTCCTCATATAAGGTATTAATAACATTCATTGTTTTTCAATACTATGGAGTTTACCAATGGGTGATTCAGTAACGGAAATGCAGGGGAAAAAATGAGAAATAGAAAACAGCAAAGTAGAACAAACATGTTGACAATTCTTTCATTTTAATGTAATTTCAATGTAATTCTTTCATTAAGCAGTCTTAACTCTTTGTGCTATAAATGCTAAAAAAAAAAAACATGATTTCCCCCAATTGCTGCCTTATATCATCAGCCTCCTTTCATTTTCCTTCAATAATACCTTGGGAAAATTCCATAGTTGAATGGTCACTTTTGGTTCCTAAAATCAGCCCAATTTAAAATTTTAACCTCAAACTTTATTATAATAATCTCCTTTCTTCCCTTCTCATAGCAGAGCTAGAGCTGGGATCCTGACTTCTCAGCGCAGAGGGAAGATAATTTGTTTAATCTGCAGTAACAGAATAGGGAGGGTGATAGTTTCAGAAAGGCAGCTGGCATCTAAGTCCCACAGGAAAAAAAAATGGGACTAGGGTATTGGGATTCTGGGTCATCAAATAAATGCTCAATCTGCCATGGGCTGTAACTTTTGGTCTCATTTGCATTTTCTCTAATCATGTGAATTTGCAGACATACTTGCTTTAGTATCTGAATTTTTCAACATAGTGTTTTTCCAACTGCAGGTCATTTTTGTAGTGTTTCTCAATCTTTTTGAAAAATTTGCCTTCTAGGGAGACTTTCTAGACATGTTTCCCCTAATATTTTACCCTCATGAAATGTTAATACCTATTTATGTAGTGTGACCTTTCGGAAGGCCACAAACCATTTTACTGTCTAAGTTTTCTTTGTCCCTAAGAAACCATTTTTCCCCTTTGGGGACAGTATCACCCCCATTGAGAATGCATGATTTAGAGGATTGCTATCAGATTTTTTTAGATGATACTGAAAAAAAAAGATAGTAAATGTCAGTGTTTATCACAAGCAGTATAACAACAGGTATTATTTTATAAAAATGTTTTTCCAAAATTATATAAATTATGGCATGTGTATTTATGTACACTCACAATATAAAATGCCCTTCTTACTTTAGGATTCAACCAAACAATGAAAATCACTGTCTAACAGGTAACTGCTAGTAGAAGAACATACAGCACAAACACATACACATATGTGCACACCCACCAGACTAAACCAATGAGTAGGAAAATCATTTTCCTAACTTAATTTTCAAAGCAGTGTTCTTGGTTAAGTTACTATAGGATGAACCTCTAGTGCTATGCAGGGCAACAACTAATTCCTATCCTTTTCCTCCTCAATTCTAAATTGCTCCTCTGTGGACTTGTCAAGAAACAGAAAGGGGTCTATTGCTCAGCCAAGATCTTCTTAGTAGCTATGCCTTTCCTCCCGTTAAGTTATCACTGTTAGCAAGGACTCAATTAAATTCTCAAAGTCCTTTTATCTTCCTTTGTACTTTTTAATAAAAAGGGCAATTCATTTTTTCTTTTATTAATAATAGATATGATTATCAGGTAATCTCATTTGATCATAGTTATATTGTCACACACTAGGCCACTTTCTATGTTGTTCCTGGTCAGAGTTCTAGGATGACTGAGTTGAAACATCGCTTTGGAAAATGTGAAGAGATTGGTGCAAACTGTTGCTCACTCTTTTTCCTTCTATTAATTGGAGGGAAGGGGCAGAGAGTAATCAGAGCAGTGTCACCAACTCCACGTCCTAGGCAGGGACAAAAAGACTAGAGATTCTTAGGATTAAAAGGAGCTGCCATTTTGGTGGTTGTTTTGCTGGTTGGATTTGTTTGCGTATTTTGTTTTGGGAATCAGCATTTACTGCAAGCAGGATACAAATTAGAAAAGGGCCAGTTTCTAATGGTCTGGAATAGCTTTAAAAGTCAAAGGCTATAGAGGGTAGGTTAAGCAGTACAGATAGTGAAGTTGGCTGGCTGGGTTGGGGCCCTCGATGGTGCTGAAGACTTGGGTGATGTCCCATGTCTCTTCTAAAGGGGACTGCTGAGACCCCTAGGGAGAGATTTAGTTTTACAAGATTTCCAAATAGCAGACAGACATCTAGATTTTTACTTGGAATTAGTGTGCAACTGATTCACATTTTTATGAACCCTTTGCAGATCCAAAATGAGTGAGTTAAACACAACCCGAAGGTTCTCAGTTTGCAACTTCTGAAATAAAACTTTGTCTTTTGATAAGATCACTTGCTCCCAGAGAGGAAAATAGCTAATCAGACCCACCTCAAAACTGATCTGAGCCTGGGGCAAGAGTAGCATTGAAGTCCCACACACTGTATCTCTAAATATCTGTAAACTATAAATAAAGCTAACAAACATTTATCTTAAATACATTTTAGGGTTGTCTTGATAAATATACTTCAAACAACACAATTTTAAATATTTCTGTAAAGCTATGGTTACTTTTCTAAGAGTAGGCAAAGTATCAGAAGACTACATTTATTACTATTATCATGTTCATGTGTTCTGTTGGTGAATTTTTCTGTTTTACTGAGTAATGAAATAAAGACATAACTGATAAATCATTCATACTGACTTAAATGTAAGGAAAATTACTAATTGTATTATTAAAGTGAAATTTTCACATAATTTTTATTCTATTACAATACAAATTAAAAGCAATTGTTGTAGAACTAAGGCTGGTGAGTTAGCTGCCTGTGTTTGCAAATAAAATTTTATTAGAACACAGCCTTGTCCATTATTTACATATTGTCTTTGGCAGCTTTTGCACTACAATTTCAGAGTTAACTAGTAGTAACTTTTTCTGGCCCTTTACAGAAAGCTTTTCAATCCCTAGCCTTAAGAATTCAAAATTAAAATGTAACTTTATGGAAGTCCACAAAGTTAAACATATTCTTCATGAAAACATAAACTGAATATTCAAGACTGACATTATTCTCAGAATCTTTTTTCTTCTAAAATACTGAAAATTGTTAAAAGCAAAAAGAAACATCAATTATGATTAATAAACATCAAAATTTAAAGAAAAAAATATTTAAAGAAAATGCATTTATTTTATTACACATTTTTATAAAAACAAAATTATTTGCAATTTCACTTTTTGATGTCTATTTATTTACCAATAGCTTTAAGTAAGTTAGATCTTGACTTACATATATATATATATATATATATATATATAAATTTAAAAGAAATGTGAATTGCGGAGTTTCAAAACTGTTTCTTTCACTAGTTGGTGCAGTCATTGTCATCACCTCATTCTAATTCAACACTAACTCCAGAACTACAAATTGGAACAGGAAGAGCAAAAAGAAAAATGGGTACATTACACTACTAGGAGAGGATATTTCATTAGGCAAGAAACTATTACATCCATATATCTGAAAAAAATTGATATTTTTTTTTTCTTACCTATGAGCATCCACCATGAACATTTTTCCTCATCCTAAAATAGTATCTGTCTCCCACATTATCAGAAGGATGACTTCTGACTTTGAAAGGTTTGGACACAAAACTTTTGGTTTCAAGACAATTGAAAAAATGTGGAGAAATATTTTCTTGTGGCCTAACACTGGTAGTCATGAGAGCAGATGTTTAGATTTTCAGGTAGTGCCACACCAGTGCTAACTACCAGATTTCAAGTGACAGAGGCATCCAGATGTTTTTTTAATGAGTATAATGAATATATTCTTATCATTTCGTGTTTGTGATAAGTGAAGCTTTATAAAGCATAGGGCCTCTTCTTGTCCGGATCTCAAGGCAGCTGCTAATAGAACAAGGAATGATGTGGGAGGGATTGGTTTTGTAACAAACATAACTCTTAGAATAAAGCAATTCTACCTTTCTATTTTAGTCAAGTCCCACAGACGATGCTCAAATGGGGAAGCCTAGGAGTATATAGTAAAGGAACTATTGCCAAAAGTATGAGCAGGGTTCAGGGAAACCAACAAGGGATGCTTAAACACTACTAGAGCTGGTCTCATTGAAAAACAGTGAGAAACAGTGGGAAAAAATGTGACTAGTCACAGGAGAACACGTGACCAGCTCCTAATCTAAACTTCAAGGAGGAGGGAAGAGTTACCAAATCCCTAAGAGAGCGCTGTAGTGCCCTCCACAGCCCAGGACGGAGGGAGTCAGGGAATGAACACTCCAATCTCACTCTCATGCACCCAGCAGTCTCCACTCAGTGCCTCTCATTGGCCAAGTCAACCAAAGAGAGGGCAAAGGGAACTCCAAGTGGACAGGGTGGAGAGTGGATCTGGGTCTTGAGAAGGGGAGTTGATGGGGAATATTCCACACTCCACATGCACACAAAGTATTATCTAGTTTTGCGGACAGAAAGAAGCAGCTAGAGCACTTTCAGCCTGGATACCTTCCCACCTTTAATAATCTGTTTTCCAGATTTTAATAGTCTGTTCCCAGATTTCAAAATGCATGTTTTTGACCTTTATTTAGGAAATTGGCAATTCTGGCAGTGTTATTATTATGCAGTTGTAAATGCCAATGATTATTATTTCTGAGAAGTTACTCTATATTTAAACTACGTTCTTACTGGCTCTGTCTACAATTCACATGGTTATCATAATTTGTAGATGTAGGAGCTGTGCAACATTCTTTCTCACAATGAAATGGGGTTGATCTATTTGAACAGTTGATTGTCAAAAGTCAAGTCTCATTGTTTGAACAGATCCTATGATTTTTTTCTAAACTCTCTATTTACAAACTCTCTACTCTGCCCACTCTTTAACAACTGCTTTACTATCCTGCCGGCAACCATGCTCTGAATCCAACTGGTGCAGTGGAGCAGAGCAGAGCTATAGCAAGGAGAGATGTTCATTGGAGATACAAAGCTGTCATCAAATTCTGCTGCCTTAGTAATACATTCTCCAATTTGGAGTTGGCAAAGCAGATCACAGAGGTAAATACAGGAGAGCAGATCAAGGTAGCTTATACATCCTTAAAAAGTCAGTGGGAAGGAAATGAATAAACTCTTGCTTGCTCCTAAAAGAGCTGAAATTACCATCGGTGTTCTGGATTTTTTCTTTTTTTTTTTGCCTATGGTGGGAGTTTAGGTAAAAATAGTAATAGTTATTTTAAAATAGCCTACTTAGAAGTATAATTACCTCATCCCAAAGGTTGATATTTAGTGTACTGTAGAAGCAAACCTTGCCACTGCTTTGCCTAACTCCTGGCTCCCTCTCACTGTCTTTCCTCGCACCTCAACCCCCTCTAGTCACAGTTCTTGAAAGACTGCAGACGGTTCATTACCATCTGTGTCATGATCAACTTTAGGAATTTTTACATAGTCTAGGAAAGTAAAACATCTTTTACGCAGCTCAACCCAATTCCTTTTAAACCAATTGGTTTGTTCATAAGCTATTGTCTGCCTAGATCGCCTTGACCCTATTTTATTATTTCTGTGATTACCTCTCCCAGCTTTAAAAGACATTTGTTCAACTTGCCTATGAGACTCTACTTCTACGGGCTATTGAAGCTGGCAATTCCATGAGCTGGCATCCCCAAAGGGTGACCTTAGTAAATGACCAGGAAGTAAGAGAGTAGAAAGCCTAACTCTCTGAACTCAAGGTGAAATCGCTTCCCTGGAAGGTGGGATCAGGCAATCATCAAGAGGATTTTGCCAGAAATTTTACCTTTGTTGGTGTCTTAATCAGTTCAAACTGCCATAACAAAATAATATAAACTGAGTGGCTTGTATACAACAGAAATTCATTTCTCATGGCTCTAGAGGCTGAGAAGTCCAAGATCTAGGCATCAGCAGATTCAGTGTCTGGTAAGGGCCTGCTTTCTGATTCATAGATGACTCCTTCTCACTGTGCACACACATGGCGGAAGGGACATGGGAGCTCTTTGGCGCCTTTTCTATAATGACACTAACCCTATTTATAAGGACTCAGCTCTTATCATCTAATCACCTGGTAAATTCTCCACCTCTTAAAATTATCACATTGGTGATTAGGTTTCAACATATGAATTTTATGGGGGACACACATTCATACTATAGTGCTGGCTTCTTCTTCTTTTTGTTCTGCTTCTGCCTTTCCATATTAGTGTCTCCAGGAAGTACCTTCTTAATGTGTCTCTTGGGCATAAAAGCTCATCTCAAGATTTATTTCTAAGGATCTTGACCTAAGAGAGCAACTTCTATAGTGGAAAATAATGCCTGTAACAAGAGCCACTGCTAATTCCTCATATACTCTCTCATCTTACTATTCATGAAATCTTATGTAAAATTCAGAATGGGTAAGAAATGACAAATTAATGATATCAACCCAAACAAAATAGCATATACTTGGAGATAAATCATGGATATTTTTCTTGTTTTTAATGTGGTTATGAAAAGGTAAAGTAAGGGAGAAGCTGGAAAAATTAGTTCACGCTGAAAACAAGTCCCCAGTTTAAAGCTGACATTGATGTGTTTTCACCACAGGGGCTTCTCAAGGCTTCTCCAGGCTGTTCTCTATCAGTGGTTAGCCAAAAAGACTATAGAAAAAGGAAGGAAAATAACATTAATGCTCCGACCTCCTGCTTTGTTTGAAATTACTAGTAGTAAAGACTGAGCTGGTAAGAGCTTTTAAAAGCATCTGCTCACCAAATCTTCTGAAAAGTTCTGTAGTCTTCCACTCAAACCAACAAATAATCTCTCTTTTTCACTTACTTCTAAAATAAATTGTTTTGTATGATTGTAGAAGCTTCTTAACTTTGTACTAACTCAGAGAGAAAGATTTTGTCAACTCTGCCCCGAACATGGTTTTATTCAACATCCTAATCCTAACAAATCTCACTTTCAATTGATTTCTGATTTCTTTTTTATTAAATAAAAGCGTGCATATGGCTATATGCTTCCAGAAGGGAGTGTGTCACTTCCATCCAAATGTAATATAGCCTTTAATTACAGGAAGCTCTGTCAGTGCATAATAGACATTCTGGGCTCTAGGGAATTCCAAAATACTTCTTATTCCTTGTCAGAGATAAGATAAACGAAGCATTCCCAGCTTGCTTGCGGCTTCCTCTTTCAAATCTTTCAGAGGCGGAAGGGCAATTTAAAAAATTAACTCTCAAATTCTTTTCTCATAATAGAAACTGTTTGCCCTTAGATACTAGACCATTTTTCTCTTACGTAATGTAAGATCATGGAAAGAATCCCAGATATTGAGTCAGAAGATTAAGGTTCAAGTTTCAGTTTTGTCATTTAATTGCTACAAGGAACATTCTTGATTTCCTTATCTATAAAATGAATATAAAAAGAAACAGTCACATCTACTAAAAAAAAAATAAAAAAAGTTGTTTTGAAGAGAAAATAAAATACAAAATTAACTAACTCAATTTACAATGAGATGTGAAAAGAAAATGTACACTATAATAACTAGAGAAACAAAAGGCTTCAATAAAGGTGTCAATTTCAGAGGAATAACAAAGACTACATCATTTCTTGTGAGGCTCAAGAATTACTTGTAGTGCTAATCAACACAACAAAAATAACCTTATTTCTAATTGTTTTTAATTTTGCAAATTTTACCTTTAATATTTCAACCTTTATACTTTTGTTTTGCCTATTTATTTGCCTGTTTTTTCTTCTCCTGGCAGAGAAAGAAAATCACTGCATGATGTTTACAAAATAAAAAATAAACAAAATAATAAGAGCACTTCATACTCATCATGAATCTAATTGGGTATTTTGAATCCAGTGGTGTACATGCAAGGCAACTCTGACGGAGTGTTCAGAAGCTTAAACTTGGAGTAAATACATTTGAATTTCACCTTTTTTGTAACTTGTCAGTCATCTAAGTTTTGTAATACATTTACCCTTTCTGAATTTTCATTTTCATCTATAAAGTATCAATAATATACATGTATCATGATAGTTGTGAGGATTAGTATAAACACTTATTATCTATTTAACACTACTGTCAATATTATTATTACTATGTCAGTCAGGTGTGGTATCTGCGATGATAAAGGAACATTTTTTTAATTTAATATCTTTGTAACTGTCCAAGGGGTTCTTCCCGTCTGCTGCATGAAGGACCATAGCATTGCAGTAAAGAAAGAGTTTAATAGACACGAGCCCAACCATGTCACATGGGAGACAGAGTTCATACTCCAATCATCTTGTCCAAAGCTCATAGGTTAGGGGTTTTGCAAAAGCAGTTTGGGGGAAGGGGTGAGGAAGGCCAGGTAATGGTCTGACTGGTAATTGGTGAGGAAGGCCAGGTAATTGCTGCTGATTGGTTGGGGATGAGATGACATCATAAGGGGTCAAAGTTGTCCTCCTGCAGGCTGACTTGCCTCTGAGTGAGGCCACAGGAGCAGAGTTGGAGGGTCTAGGTGGAGCCATGTTTGTCAGACATGCAAAAAACCTGAAAAGATATCTCAAAATCTACACCAATGGTGTTATTTGCAGGAGTAACTGGAGAAGTCGCATATCTTATAACTTCCCGAATAATGTCTGACAATCGTTTATGTCTGCACTTTAGCAGGACTCAGGATTCTCTCCTCCTACCAGCCTGATGGCTGCCCATTAGATTTACAAAAACGTTGAGTTTCCTGGCAAGGCCTATTATCTTTTAAACTATAGCCTAAACGTTTTACAAAGTTAGCTTTACCCAACAGCCCAGGAATAATTAAGGGAAAGGCAAGATGAGGGCAGCTTAGCTTACTTTACTCTCATAATTTTTCTCGCTGGTATAATTTTTGCAAAGGTGGCTTCACCTTTTTCCTGACATGAGTCCTCTCTTTTACATATTCTTCTTTCAGGGGCATCCATTGCTCCAGTGCCTACGTTTAGTAAGTCATAAAATCTTTTTGGTGCTCTATTCTATTTTTTTCACACTTTATTTTGATCCCATTACCCTGGTCAGGTCCTCATTGTTTCTGTTTTCTTTTCACATTCTTTCCTAACTATTGTAAAGGCCTCTATGCTCTTCCCCGAATCATTCTCCTATTTGCCAGTTGTTTTCTCCGTAAAGTGTAGAACTGATCACACCACTCTTCTGTGTATAATCCTCATATAATTTCTATTACCTACATGATTAATTCAAAACACTTATAACAAGTTTCTAACCCTCTGTATCTTACTTCTCACCTGTCTATCTTTGTAAGAAACCGGCTTTCCTAGGAAATTGTAATCCCTTGCCATTCCCCACACGACACCCTTTCTCACATTCACACATCCATATCCACCCCGTTACCCCCTCTCCCAGGAATCCTCCCTCCCTTTGTCCTACCTTTCCTGATCCAAGTCACAGCTCAGAACAGAGCACAAATGCCAGTTCCTCTCTGAGCCAGTCCATCCGAGAGATGGTTAATTTTCAAATCATCTGCTTATGCACAAAACTTTGCCTACATCTCTGATTTCATTGCCAGTATTTTCTCATATTCTACACACACACACACATATATACATATTTATATGTATATATACCCTAATTAAATTGTCTATTTAATTTTCCAGCACCACAGTCTCTTGAATAAAATAGATGATAGGTAAATATGCATTGAAAGATCACAGCTGGCGGGGCATGGTGGCTCACACCTGTAATCCCAACACTTTGGGAGACAGAGGCGGGTGGATCACTTGAGGCCAGGAGTTCAAGACCAGACTGGCCAACATAGTGAAATCTCTACAAAAATACAAAAATCAGCCAGGCATTAATGGCTGGTGCCTCTAATCTCAGCTACTCAAGAGGCTGAGGCAAGAGAATCACTTGAACCCAGGAGGCGGAGGGTGCTGTGAGCCAAGATAGCCCACAGCATTCCAGCCTGGGCATGAGACTCTCAAAAAAAAAAAAAAAAAATCACAGTTACATAGGATAGTTTCAAATAGAAGGAATGAAAAAAAATTCTGTGTATTCAAACGTCTTCACCTGAATTTTATTCCCATAATGAAAATCTCTGAATCAAACCTTGATCATGTTGGTGTCTCTTTCTTTGATATACAGTCAACCAGATTATCAGATAAACTGAATTATAATGTTTTAGTAGTGAATGCTAATACTTGAGTAAAAATTAGTACATTGGGGTACAACGACCTCTTATAAGTGGAAACTCTGGAAGAAGACATCGATATTGGAAGAGATTACTGCAAAGGTAGGAACTTTCAGTCTCGATATATCAGATGATATTCAACTCTCTATTCTGCCTCCATGTAAAATGTCCTGCTCTTGTGTACAGTGCAAAAAGAATGAGTATATCCCTAGAGGAGAACTGGGAAGTATTAATTGCCATTAAACGGACAGTATGTTCTAAGAGCTAAAATACTACAAAAACAGAGCAACAGTCTACCCATCTAGTGATGAAACTCCAGGACAAGGCTGGTGACCCTGAAATTTGAATACAAAGTGAACTTTGACCCCAGCCTACCAAAGTGGTACTTTTCTTTAGCACGCACAACAGTCCACACTAAATTGAGGCTATTTGCCAGTAAGCTCTAACTCTTTAGTTCTAAATTTGCTATTATAAGTGAGTTATCTTCCATCTAAAGAGTTGCCTTTAGCAGACCTCACTCTTGAATGAAGATCATCAGCAGTATTTAAGAATACAAAACTCAAGCAACAAAGACTGACCCTTGAAGCAGTACTTCCGACTTCTTGCAGAGTTGAATGAGAGTTGTTAAAATGGGTTTAAAGGCAGATTTTAGATTCACACATTCAGTAATCCTTGATGTTTTGGGGCTGTTTTCTAACCACGGCCAACACTGCATTTAGATTTCCACCTGTTCCCACTGAGAGGGGACATTTTCCTCAAATGTACTCGGGCCAGTATGAGGCTTTTGAAATGTCCTGAGCCAAGTCTCCAATCAACAGGTTTATGGAGGTCATGTTATATAGTAGGCTGCCACAGTCGGGCACTTTAAAACTCAACGATGTGTAAAGAATGCAAAGGCTGACAGATACTCCTTATAAAAACCATTACCAATCCCTGCTTGGAGAACTCCTCAAGCATGGATCATGTAGATAAAAGAAAAAAAAAAAAAAAGCAAACAAAAAAAACACTGTGAACAGACTTTGCACAGAAAACTTCAACAGAGAAATGCTTTCACTTGGACAAAAGTATGCAGTATTCCGGAGCTGCAGTGAAGAGCCCCAGTAGCAATGAGGCAGTGTAACCTCCCAATAGGTCCACCTTGCCCGCTAGACGAGCCAATTTTTCAAGACAGGGGAATTGCAATGGAGAAAGGGTAATTCATGCAGAGCCATCTGTGTAGGAGGCCAGAGTTTTATTATTATTCAAATCAGCATTTGGGGATCAGAGTTTTGTTTTTCGTTTGTTGGTTTGTTTGAGACAGAGTTTTTGCTCGTTGCCCAGGCTGGAGTGCCATGGTGGGACCTCGGCTCACTGCAACCTCTGCCTCCCAGGTTCAAGCAATTCTCCTGCCTCAGCCTTCCTAGTAGCTAGGATTACAAGCATGTGCCACCACACCCAGCTGAGGCGGCTGGGTCACCTGAGGTCAGGAGTTCAAGACTAGCCTGACCAACATGGAGAAACCCTATCTCTGCTAAAAATACAAAATGAGCTAGGGATCAGTGTTTTTAAAGATAATTTGGCAGGTAGGGGCTTGGGAAGTGGGGAGTGCTGATTAGTCAGGTTGGAGATGGAATCATAGAGGGTTAAAGTAAGGTTTTCTTGATGTCTTCTGCTCCTGGATAGGATGGCAGAACTGGTTGAACCAGATTACTGGTCTGAGTGTTGTCAGCTGACCCAACCAGTGCAGGGTCTGCAAAATATCTCAAGCACTGATCTTAGGTTTTATAATAGTGATATTATCCCAAGAAGCCATTTGGGGAGGTTCAGACTCTTGGAGCCAGAGGCTGCATGACCCCTAAACTGTAATTTCTAAACTTGTAGCTAATTGGTTAGTCCTGTAAAGTCCAACTGGTCCCCAGGCAAGAAGGGGATCTTTTCAGGAAAGGGCTGTTACCAATTTTGTTTCAGAGTCAAACCATGAACTGAATTCCTTCCCAAAGTTAGTTTGGCCTATTCCCAGGAATGAACAAAGACAGTTTAAAAGTTAGAAGCAAGATAGAGTCTGTTAAGTCTGTTTCTTTCACTGTCATAATTTCTTCAGTTATAACTTTGCAAAGGTGGTTTCAGTAGTAGTAGGTAGTAGTATTAGCAATACTACTACCAATAATAATCAATATCACAATGTCACCTCAATATATACAAAAAGGTAAGTGCAAAGTACCACCAGAATACAGATTCAATATCTTTAAAACCTTCATTTTTCTCATCAGTAAAATGGGGATAATAATTAATTTTTCCATTTAGGCTGTTATAGGATATACCAAAGACTATATGGCTTATAAACAGCAGAAATTTATTTTTCACAGTTCTGGAGGCTGGGAAGTCCAAGATCAAGGTACCAGCAGACTCAATGTCTGGTGAGTGTCTGCTTCCTGATTTATAGATGTCTGTCTTCTTGCTGCATTCACACATGGGAGAAGGGGTTAACCAGCTTTCTAGAGACTCTTTTATAAGGGCACTAATCTCATTCATGAAGGCCCCACCTTCATGACCTAACCATTCCACAAAGGTCCCATCCTGTAATGCCATTACATTGACAATTAGGTTTTGACATATGAATTCTGGGGCACACAAACTTTCAGTCTATGGCAATAATTGATTTCATTTCTTCTTCAAAGAACACTTGTATTGGCATTATTAAAACAAATTATAAAACTGGAGGATTATGTGAACATTATGTGAACACTAGGTGATTATTAATAATACATTCACTCATAAGAGAGCTTGTCTTTGGAATAACCACACTTGATAGATACTATAAGTGAATGCAGTGAACTGGAGGTATCAATAATGCTCCATAGCCAGAATTTTAGAAGCATGAAGCAGGAATTGGACGTGACTTGTGTTCATTTGATTTGATATAGTTTATATAATTTGTGCATCACTCTTATTTTAGGCAGTAATAAAGCCTTAAGATAAAATGGGTTGACATATCAGTTCTTAGAGATGTCCTGGTAGCATTAGGCCAGAGTTATGATCTAGGTAGTTGCATAAAAGTAAACTTGGTGGCCTATACAGAAGACAGCTGCAACAATGGTTTCTCATGTCTTCTCCTGGCATGTGACTCACTTCAGAAAAATTATCCTAAGAAAATCCACCAAAGTCTAAGAATTGTAAGAGTCACCTGAATAATATTCTACCTTTATCACAAAAAAAAAACAAGTTTTTATTGAGGAAAATTTATATATATTTAGCCAATGCTAGAAAAATCAAGTAGAAAATAATTGCATATATATATTTCTCTTTATGTAATACCACTATTGTAAGAATTGTTTTGTTTCTGTTAATAACTAAAATAACTGATTAAATGACTGATTTTCCTGAACCAACTGTATTGGATCATCATACAAGTCACCTAAACCTAACTTCATCATAAAAGGAAAAATGAAACCTATTATTTCCTCCCAAAAACATATCTGAGTTTCCAAACTCTTGGAGAACGTGATCTGGGTAGTTTACCACTATTTTCAAACCAGAAGACACGATACATCATGTTAAAATGCAAGCCTGTAGCCAGATGTGTCCCTGACGGGGTTTCCTTTATTCTGTCAGCTCCATGCTGGGAGAGCTTCATTGTCATAATTCTGTACATCCTGCCCTAATACTTATGATTTCTTCCCTTAGAAAAATCAAACCAAACTTGACTGGTCCTAGTTTTAAGAATAGCAAAATACAAAGCCTTTCATGTCTTTTATTATTATTTCTTTGGGCAGTTTGCGTAACCTGATTTTTAAAATTTAGTTAATAACTCATCTGAGATTAAGTACTTCTAGTAGCAGCTCTAAAACAATAAAAATACAAACCATAAAAACTAAAGTAAAAGTGCAAGCACAATGCTTTAAAATACATTCAACACAACAGAGGTGGCAATGCCATCTCGTTATGACTTCTTTTACGTAAATACTGTAAAGAGGTGAGCAATTATTTAATAAGTAAAATAAACATGAAACTATTAAAAGATGTAAATATTTGACAGAAAGAGAAAATGTTTGGAAATATTACACGTTTGCTGATCCTGTACATATTTACTTAGATTTATTTAATATGTGACCAGGTTTAATATAGTTCATATCCAGGTTAAATGTGTGCTTTGAATCTTTATAAGCAGGCTGGAAGTTTTCTAATTTGTTTACAGTAGAAGGCTCCAGAACTACCAGGGCATTATATTATCCTAATACACATACTACTCTCCACTCCTCACTGTTGTTAAAAAGGAGAATGGTCATGTAATTATGGAAATACACAATTTGACCTTTTTTCCTTAATGGTTGCGTACAGATGAATAGTGTCAAGAAACATATTCCGTTAATAGTCATTTTGATATGAAATTTATTAGATTCATGTACAATAAACTAATTAATGTAAAGCCTAATATAAAAATTTCTGATTAATACTATACCATATGTGATGGTCTTATGCTACAAAATGACATCTTCCCTAAAACTTTTACAAGTATAATGCTACTCTAATTTCATTATCTTTTGATAGTTAATAGCTCAATAAACAAAAAAGCCTCTTCCTTTCATCTTCCTAGGAGAAGGTGTCCTACAAATATAATCAATTCTCAATCTATGTGTTCTGTCCCTCCTTACTCTTTTTCTAATTCTTATTATTCCTTCAAATACCTCAATTGTCACTCCCTCAAGGAAGAATTTCTTAAAATACCTCACTATCTCAAGAGTTCCTAGGTTTACCCCGATTCCTCTCTTTTTCCCTTTGTTATTAAATGCAGCAGCCAGCTCTGTGGCTGTACCTTGAAATTATATCTGGAACACAACCACTTTTCACTATCTGTAATTTTGCCACCCATACCTGAACTACCCTTATCTGTGCCTAGAAGGTGTAGTAGACTTCTCATGGGTCTCCATGCTTCTCTCTTTGCTACTTACAGCCAGAGTAATCTTCTTTTTTTTTTTTTTTTTAGACAGAGTTTAGCTCTTGTCGCCCAGGCTGGAGTCCAATGGCACGATCTTGGCTCACTGCAATCTCCGCCTCCTGAGTTCAAGCAATTCTCCTGCCTCAGCCTCCTGAGTAGCTGGGATTTCAGGTGCTGACCACCACATCCGGCTAATTTTTGTGTTTTTAGTAGAGACGGGGTTTCACCATCTTGGCCAGGCTAGTCTTGAACTCCTGACTTCAGGTGATCCACCCACCTCAGTGTTGGGATTACAGGCGTGAGCCACCATGCCTGGCCGAGGGTGACCTTCTTAAGACATGTCAGACCGTGCCACTGCTCAAACTCTCCATAACTTTCCATCTTACCAGGATACAAGCCTGTGCCCCTGAAATGAACTAGAAGGCCCTACTTTTTCTACTTCCTAACTTAGCTCCTCTCTGATCACATCTTCTATTACTCTCTATCTCCTATTATACCATATCTGTGACTGATACAAGATTTTTAAGAATTTATCTATTTTGTTTATTCCTTCTCCAAAAGCAGAGATTTTTGCTGATTTTTTTTTAGTTAAAAAAGAAGAGTTTTCTGATTTTGTTCACTATTATATCCTTAAAAGGGAAAGGGTACATATAGTAGCTACTCAATAAGTATTCTTGTGTGAGTAATTCACGATACTTCTTGCTCAAGGCACTTGCACAGACACACCTTTAACCTCCCATTTTGTGCAGTTATTTGTTTAATGTTTGCATTCCCTATACTCAGTGCTAACATAAGCACCCGGAGTTCAGAGACCATTTATGTTTTGTCTACCTTTCATCCTCAATGCCTAGCGCATGCCCTATGTGTGATATGCATGATATATTTATATATATATATATATTTATTTAAGGAATTAATAAAAGGAGAATAGTATGAAGTCTTCCTCTTTATTTTCTAATGTTTGTAATATATTATTCAAAAATTACAGTATTTCTGTAATAAGAAATATACTCATTATCTGATCTTTCCATAATATTTCCATGAAGTAACCCAAACTTTAAGCTGTCTTTGCATAAGTATCTTATTTAACACGTACTTTTGTTTTCTGTTTTGCATAAGAACCTTATTTAAAAGATCAGTATTTGTTTTTCTTCACAATAGGCAGAAATAGATTTAATTCCTGTATTCATTCCTTAGAAGCAGAGTGTAATTTTGCAGCCATCACTCAAAACCACTATCCGAAACAAACAAAATATATATAACATCTTGTTGTGTGAGTTCACACAAAAAGCAAACATAAAATGAGCATAGCACAATAAGGAAAAGAGGCAGTGGGCACCCATAAATCAGGAAGGTCCGTGCGCTACAGTCTTTGTCTAGGTCTATTCACTCATCACCAGGTTTTTTGCTAAAAGCAGTCGTTTAAAAAGAAGTCTGCCACCCTTTGTTTTTCTGGCCCAAACCATATTCACTCAAGAGTACCTGGCCATGCCTGTGGTTGGGCAAACTTGTTAACATGCACATCCTTCTGGTGCAGCATTGCCATCCTTTCATCAAATACATTTGATGTAAAGGGACTTGAGGTTTCCTGTTAATAACTCCAGAAAGCAAACTGCAGGTGCAGGAGTAAGTGTGGTGATAACATACAGGCATAACATGTTTCCAGACCTCTTCCAAATGGGCCTTGGGCTATGAGTCTGTTTGTGGTTGATGGCCAATGTAGACAGCTGTGTGAGCCACATTGTGCTTGGCTTGCACTGGTTCAGGCAAAATGGAAAATTCTGTGAAGTCCTCATATACTGTGTAATTAAAATACAATTTTTTATTTCACATTTATTTAAACTTTTAACTTTTGAATTTTGAAAGAGAGTATGTAATAACCTCTACTGTCTCTGAAACATCAATTTGTTAAGAAATCTTAGGATCATCATTGAAATTAAATTTAACAAACACCTTATACCACCCTCAGAGAAGCAAGATGACCATAGCAGTGTTTCCCAAATTATATGTTACATGTTCCATGATTCTCTTTCCTCATCCAGGTACTTCTCTCGTGCTTGCTCAGTTAATTAATGACTTTTTATGTAGAAAGATAGAGCAGGATAACCTACATATTTCTTACTGAGATTATTATTATTATTTCTTATAAGCAATTATAAATTATAAAATTATTAATATAATAACTCTAGGTATAATCACAGATTATTTTAATTACTTGTTCTTTTCGTCTGAGTCTTTCTTTGGTTCTTCTATTCTAATTTCCTCTAATATAACACTAATTTATATCTGGGTGAAAAGATGATGTCTTTAAATAGGTGCTCCTGTGAAACTTTTAGGAAGCACTCAGCAAAAACATTTTGAATGAAGGAATGAATAGATAAATTACTGAACATAATTTAAGTACTTTTTATCTTTTAAATGTGAATTATGTAAATAAATATATTTGCCTTCTAGAGCATAAGTTTAGTCAACATGTATTTTTAAAACCTATTCTAAACACCAAGAACACAATAGTGAACAGGCAGACAAATATTTTGCACTGACGCAAATCATATTCCAATAAGGAAAGAATGAATAAACACTGGTTTGCTAAAAATAATATAGTAATAATTGTAATATGTAACATTTCTATGACATTTATTTTGTGTTGTATATTGTCTTAATTCTCTCTCCTCTCTCTCTCTCTTTCTCCCCCCTCTTATTCCTCCCACAACTCTTTTTTCTTTCTTTTTTTTTTTTTGTTTTTGAGACGGAATCTCACTCTTTCACTCAGGCTGGAGTACAGTGGCAGGATCTCTGCTCACTGCAACCTCCACCTTCCTGTTTCAAGTGATTCCCCTGCCTCAGCCTCCCGGGTAGCTGGGATTACAGGCGCCCGCCATCACACCCAGCTAATTTTTGTATTTTTAGTAGAGACAGGGTTTCACCATGTTGGCCAGGCTGGTCACAAACTCCCAACCTCGTGATCCACCTGCCTTGGCCTCCCAAAGTGTTGGGATTACAGGCATGAGCCACCACGCCCAGCACCCACAACTCTTTAAGGTAGGTGCTCAGTGGCCAATTTTAAAGATCCAAAAACTGAGTCACAGAGAAGTTATATAATTTGTCTGAGGTTTTACTCTCCATAAGTCATAGACTTGGGACTTGAATTCACAAAATCTGGTCTGAGGATTCTTAACTTTATCTTATTGTCTCTATTCTTAACTTTACCTTATTGTCTATTTAGCATCATAAATGGCATAAAGATGAATGAAGCAGGACACAGAGAGAGGTAGTTGTAGGAAGAATGGCATGAGGCATACAGTTTTACTTGTTGTAGTGGTTTCCAGAACCTTCTGGCCAGGTGTGGTGGTTCACGTTTGTGATCCCAGCACTTTGCGGGGCTGAGACAGGTGAACTGCTTGAGCCCAGGAGTTCAAGACCAGCCTGAGTAACATGGCAAAACCCCATATCTACAAAAAACACAAAAATTAGTTGAGTGTATGTGCCTATAGTCCCAGTTACTCAGGAGGCACAGCTGGGAGGATAACTTGAGCCCTGGAGGTCGAGGGTGCAGTAAGCCGTGATCACACCACTGCACTCCACCCTGAATGACACAGCAAGACGCTGTCTCAAAAGAAAGAAAGGGAAAAAAAGATACGCACATTATTTGATACTCCTCCTTCCAAGAGGAGGAGGCTAATTTCTCTCTCCTTGAGTAAGGTTTGGATTTAGTATTCCACCACGTAGAATAAAATGAAAGAGAAGGTGTGCTGACTTCCAAGATTAAGTTATAAAGAGCATTGAGGCTTCCTTTTTATTCTGTCTTCACCCACCCATTCTGGGGAAAGCCAACTACCATGTTTTGAAAACATGGAATCATCCCTGGATTGTCCATTTGATGATGAGAGGTCTCCTGAAGACATCCAGCATTGATTTGCTAGGACTTTGAGGGAGCCTCCTTAGAATTGGGTACTTCAGCTCCAGTCAAGTGTTCAAGTGACTACCTCCCTGGCTGACAACTTAAACCTCTGAGTCAGAACCATCAACCTAAGTTGCTTTCAGATTCCTTGCCCTCATAAACCATGTAAGATAATAAGTATTTATTATTTTAAGCCACTGAGTTTTGGGGTTTTTAAACAGCAATAGGAATCAGTTTTCTATTTTAAATAGCTATAGAAAACTAACAGGGCAGTCAAGGAAAGGTACTCTTGTGAGGTGACATTAGACCAGACATTTCATCAAGTTAAGAAGGAAACAATGCATATGATTTAAGGAAAATATTTTAAGCATTGAGAAAAAACAAACAAACTTGTACAGTACAAAAAACTTGAGCACATTTGTTATGTTCAAGAAACTATAAGTTGGCCTATTTGACTGGAATACAGACAAAGAGAAGAATGGTAGAGGCTGAAGTAGAAATCAAGACTTCACTGTGTACTATAGAGGAATCTGGATCTCCCTCTGTCTGTAATATGAATCTGCTAAATGGTTATGAAATGGGAGTGACTATGATTTACTGTGAAAAAGAACACTGTAAGTTTTGAATGGAGAATAGAGCATAGCAGAGCAAGAGTAGACTCATGCAGTTCACTTAGGAAAGTATTTCAATAACCTAGGTGAGATATGGTAGTGGCATGGACTAGCGTAGTTCTGGTGGAAGTGGTGGGAAAAACATAGAGTCAGAATTGGAAGGTACAGAAAATAGGACTTGCTGATAAAGTGGATGAAGAGGTATTATGTGGATTATTCACCTATCAGTAATTTCAAGGTCCATGATTCCACTGGGAGAAAGTATTTTGGAAGGCCCAGCTTTAGTACCCTTGGTTGGAATGTGTAGACACCTGCTTTTCCTTGGGCTTACTAGGAAGAGAATTAAAATATAAGGACAAACAAGAGCAAATTCTCATTTCATTTTTATTTTCTCTTCTTTCGAAGAATGTTATGTCTTCTGGTGAGAAAAATGAAACCTTTCACTCCAAGTCACACTCTTGTAAAATGTGAAATTAGAAGTGAAGAGAGAGACTGTTAATGACCTAAAATATTTACCTCGCATTTGTCCTACAGGAGAAGAGTGTGGAATTAGCTTACTCCTCCTTCAAAGTGAGACACTATGATATCAGCAATGGGATGGCTTTTGACATTGATACACACTCCAATTAGTGTGGTGTGGCAGCTGTGTGGGGCAGTGTGCTCTGGAGGGGTGAACTCTTCTCTGGTAGAGTCAGCTCTGCAGGTGGACACTGAAGAATAATACCATGGTTGTTGCTACATTCCATGGCTTTTAACAATTGCAACCATATGTAATTAATTTTTTTAAATAGCTAAACAAACCATCTAGGACAGAGGGAGCAGTGATAAGGGGAGGTGAACACACATGTTGCCTGGGCAAGACTTTTAGACATTTTTGGAGAGGCTTAATTAGATTTGAGCAGGAAACATCCAAACTCACCTGCCATCAATTTTGGTTTTTAGGCAAAAGATATAAAGTTTTGTTTTTACAAACAGAACATGGGCCTCTCAGTTTATGATCTGTATTCTTTGTTCCTAACCCTGTCTCCTCCTTATCCTGTAGAGAAGAGACTATTCTAAATATTGAACCCTGGCCCTGGGTTGAGGTAAAGGAAGACGCTTAAGACAAGAAAAGGTGTTCACAGAGTCACGCAGCTAGAAACCCAAGAGATCAGGTTGTGGGTGCTCCTAAATTCTCAGCACTCACCAGCATGTCTAAGATTCCTGTATCTCCTGTTTTTACATTGAGACTATTGGTTATATATTCTACTTCACATCTTTTACCCATTTCCTTTAAAATTATTCAAAGTCACGTAACTTGCTTTGGCATGAGAAAAGTACTCTGGATCTGAAGTGACATCTAATTTTTACCAGATAGAAATCTTATGAGCCAATGTGTAATTACCACATTTCCTTTTCCTCCTCTGGTCATTGAAAACACTGGAATTGAGGTAGGCCTTCTTTTAGCCTGACTCTAGACTATTACATTAAGCTCAAGACTTCCATACCCCTCTGTGCTGCACATGTAGCGTTAGCAAGTAATACACTTTTGCTTGGTTTAGCCATTTAGTCTTGAAGGTTGCTTGTTACTGCAGCATAACCCAGACTAACCTGACTGATGCAGTCAAACCTTGATTAATGAGAAGATGGAAGGGACACTGTAGAACAGGAGAAGGCTGACAGCAGGTTTCAGAATATCCTAAAGTAATTCCCAGATGGCCAAGGAACTCCAAGGAATAAGGAAACAATTTGTCTATTTCCTTAATAAGGATACCCATCCAGCCACATTCAGGCATTTATCTCAAGGAGCGCCATCTGGTGTTTTTGGTTGCCAGAGCAGCCTCAAGACAATTCCCTGAGAAATAAATTGCCACACATCCATGGGTAAGTTAATGGAAACAACAGGACTCAGGCACCAGTTGCCAAATAGAAGTGTCTTGATTTTTCTGACACGAAGCAGGCAGACAGAGCATCCTATGCATTTGCATTCATCATTGTTAGAGTGATACACATTTCATACTGTTGACATTGCTGTGTTTTGTCAATGTGTAAAGCATACAGCTCTATGAACTAACTAACTCTCCTCCCTCAAAGATTTAATTAAGTAAATCACTTACCATGGCCTTCTTTCTATCTGCTTGATTAGTGTGCAGTGAGAAATTGATTGTTGTCAAATCTCATAGTGATTTATTTTTTTCTGGGGTCTACAGAGTGTACTGTTTCCCTGCAGTCAGAATTTTTCTTTTTGGTGGTGTATATTTTATGGAACTAGAAACAAAGAGTTTATAATACATAGTTATCCCAGTGATTTCCTTCTTGCTGAATGTCAGAATACCATTGTCTTATCTGTTACTAACAACAGTGTGCCACTGGATATTTTATGGCAAAAATTATTTTTGTTTCTCCTTTATTCCAGAGTCACTATCATATGGTGAGTAAGCCCACCAACCCTGGAGCTCAACTTCTGGCACTACTACCTAACGGCTCTGTGACTATGGGCATGTTATTTAACCTTTCTATGTCTCAGTTTCATCAGTTATAAACAGGAATAATGATAGTCCCATTTGATAATGTTATTGTGAGGATTATATGTGAACAAATATAATGCTTAATTCAATACCTAGAATAAACACTGATATGTCCACTTTTATTCTTTAATTTTTTTTTCTGTTCCCATGGGAAAATCTGTTAATCGTATGTGTTGTACCTCTACTTGAAATAGAGTAGAAAAGGAAGAATATTACTTTGGGAATATTAGTATCTGAACCTCATGGTTTTTGGAAAACATACACATGCCTATTTACATTATTACACCCTTTTGATGCTAAAAAATAATAAATACGTGAAGTCAGAGATCATATTTTTTCACCTTTGCATCCTTTGCCTGTAAGTAAGCACTATGTATATAAGAAAATAAATATTAATTGAAAAAGAAAATGAATACATGAATACATGACTTCCCCATTTACTTTTAATATTTTAAACGCCCATTGTAATATTGAACCTCAGTGCCCTCGACAGTACTTTAAAGAAATTTCCAAATTCAGCTGCTCATTATCTTGAGAACTTGATAAATGTACAGATTTCTTGGCCCCACTCAGTAAGGATTTGATTTAGTGTGACTAGGATAGAACCTATGGGTGCATATATTTTACAAGCTTCCTGTGAGATTGACCACCTGTCAGGTTCAGGAACCATTCTCCTAAACTGTCTTCCAACTCCGGCATTGTATGATGCTAGGTTTAGCTGAATCTCATTCAAAATATATGTTAAGGTTTTAGAAACTGAATAACTGGTTGGTTTTTAGAAGCAGGCCCAACTGATTAACATGAGAACTGGAAATCTATATTGGCTTCTCTTTTTATAACTTCTTACTGTAATATGTTCTTAGATCAAGGAGGGATAGTTAACTCTAAAAGTCTCTTAGGTATTCTTTTGAATTTTTTTTTCAGAAAACCTTTTACAGATAGAACTATGTGTTCCACTTAATGAGCTCTATATAAATTATTATCCGGATAAAAATAGCTCTAAAAATCCTGCAGCTTCGTTATAAAAAAGTAAGAAGAACAGTTTGAGTACTAACTAATATCCCCTTCCTTCTATTCACCTGTATCCTTCAAACATACATTGCTCCAGCCACACAAAGCTATTGAACATTTCACAATATATATTTACAATTTACAAAGCTGTAACTGTTCATACTATTTCCCCATCCTGGAATGTTTTGTATCCCAACTTGTATTAAAAGTTTACCTCACTCTTCAAAATTCAACTTCTATGCTATCATATTTTCTTTCAAACCTTTCCCAAATCCCTACAGTGCTTATTCTTTTATGTGCAATTATCTGCAATGCTATTATTTCATTCTAGCAATAGTCATTGTGCAATTTGCTATTTGTTAATATTTATCTGAATCTCTCCAAAGAGATTATAGGCACCCTGTAGATAAGGACAATGCTTTACTCAGTTCTGTTTCCCACATATTACCGAACTCATAATTTGTACGTAATTACAGCTTGGAAGCATCTGATTCATAAAGCAAGCCATAAAACAGGCAGGGTTAGCCTGAAGCAAAGCCGTGGCCTTCCCAATCTTCACATCTTGACCTCCAGAAATTCTACCCTTTAGGCTGTTTAAAGAGAAAATATTTGGCTCAATCACCTCAGTTGCTTCAAGTAAACTACAATTGCAAATGATTTTCTAGAAACTCCAAGTTAAGGGCTGGGACTGTTAATTGAACAAAGAAAAATGCTTTCTGCCAAAGTATGCCACTGACGGTTCATCAGTTCTGAAAAACATCAATTCTTATTTATTTCTGTTCACTTTCCTTCCTTCAAAATTCCCTTTCATAAACTTTAGTAGGTAGAATGAAGATTAAGGAGTATTTAATTTGAATGACCTCTGGAGAGGGCATAGCTATAGGCAGTTTTTAAATAGTCTTATTGGCTGGGTACAGTGGCTCTTGCCTGTAACCCCAGCACTTTGGGAGGCCAAGGTGGGTGGATCACTTGAGGTCAGGAGTTCGAGACCAGCCTGGCCAACATGGTGAAACCCCATCTGTACTAAATATACAAAAATTAGCCGGGGCATGGTGGCACATGCCTGTATTCCCAGCTATCAGGAGGCTGAGATAGGAGAATTGCTTGAGCCCGGGAGGTGGAGGTTGCAGTGAGCCAAGATCACACCACTGCATTCCAGTCTGGGGTGACAGAACAAGACTCTGTCTTAAATAAACAAAGAAAACAATAGCCTTGTCCTAAATAGAGCCTCAGGAGACCACCTAATTAAAGGGATGAACTCTACTACTCTGGCTATGGTGGAGATACTATTCTGAGTTCAACATACTTTTTTCTCTGTTAGCAGCACACAGAAAGACATTCCCCAGCCTCACTTGTGGTTCATCTGGAGATAGGTTACTGTGTTCTGGTCAATGACAGAAGGTGACTTAAACCTCTTCCACGACCACTCTTTAAATGCATCCCAAGCAAATCTCTACCATTGTCCTCCTGCCACTGCAACTTTGGAGGATGCAGACCCAACTGGTATGGTCCCAAAGCTGAGGAATTTCACTTGTCTTATGTTGAACTTGGTACAATTGAGAAATAAACTTTCATTGTGTTAAGCCAATGGTATTTCGGACTTTATATTGCAGAATAACCTAGCCTAATCACATTAACTGATGAATAATACCCACAACTTCAAAGAGGACCATCCTTGGTGTTGGCCTCTAGGGCAGCCTTGAGTTTAACTATGAAGCAGCTATGACACAGAGCCTATAAAATCCAAAACCATTGCTAGTGCTCACCTGGTCTCTGATGACCTAACTCTCTGATCTAGGATACTTCTTCGCCTTTCTTTACTGAGATAATTCCTAAGAATCCTGGGAGACTTGGTACAGGTGTTGTGGCTCAGGAAAACTTTTCTTGACCTTCTTTTCTGGATTAGATGCCCCTCATGTGTCTCTCCTGCAGTATGTGTTTTCCATCATTACATCACTTACTTTATGCTATTATTATTGTCTATTTATTTGCCCTCCCTCTCCTAGACTGCGAGCTCCTTGAAGATAGGTAATGTAGATTTATTCCTTTTTGTTTTCTAAATGCCTAGCACAATGCATGTCTCATAATGTTTAATAAGCCTTTGTGGAAGGAATAAAAGAAGAGACAAAAATCTGCTTAACCCAAATATCACAGACAAAGATGCTTTTCCAAGCAGACCATAGGGGGTGATTCCCTTTATGCAACTGTGCTTTGAGTTCTTACAAAAATACAGTTCACATCACCCCATGTAGGAAAGGAGAAGCTGATCCATTATTTCCAGGTTCTACCTCTTACATCATTGTCTCAGTATGAGGGTGTGGAGGACTGCAGGGGGATCAGCAGACAGTACATAATGCAGCTCACAGAGACTGTCACACTCACACATAGGAAAGAGACACATTCTAGTACCTGCCCACTTCTGTAACAAAAGTAGAGGCAAATGATGATGGACGGATAAGGCACACTTGCAGACTTTAGCATCACTTGGGTTATGCTCATATTCTTAGGACAGTGTCAGTCATGAGTGTAGGACATATGCAATCCCAAAATGTGAAGTGAAATAAATATAGGATTTACAAAGAAAAGATATGGACTTTGCTAAGAGGTTTAATCTCTCTGTGTCTCAGTTTCTTTACCTACAAAATTAGGAGAACTCGAACCCTAGATTTCCAAAACCCTGTAATTTTATGAAATTTTATTTTACATGTAAGACATGTGTGTTTTTATAATAACTGATTTAAAGAACTTGCCATGGCTATGATTGTGATTCTCTTTGCGATTTCAGGCTGATCACAAACGTGTTTTCATAATTGGTCGAAACATTATTTTTTCTTACTCTAAGCTGTCACTTATCTCATGGTTTAAAAAGGATAAATAATTGGGAAAATCCTGTGATTCAGTGACTTCAAGTGAGCATTAATTGTTCAAAACTGTGTCCGTGGAACATCCAAGATCAGAGTCAATTTGCTGTTTAACAGATTAGGATCTTTGTATTGATTTGTGAAAAGAAAGATACAAAGTCAAAAATTCAGTAAGGAGGGTTAATGTCTTGAAAACCTATGAGCAAGCACATCTACAACCACAGACACAGGCAAGATTTAGATAGCTGACTGCTATTGAAAGGAAATTATCATTGAAGGTGAGGGAATAACAGTATCAGAACTGAAAAAAGGAGACCTGGAAGTGGCAGATTTTTTTTTTTTTTAAGATTCTGAATGAAAGAAGAATATGAAGCGATTTAGGATAGAACTCAAAATACAGACAAAATAACTGTGAGCTCTAGAGAAATAGCATAGTGTGTGAATTTGTGTGGTGGGTTGGAGAAAGGGTAGAGGAACGAGGTGGCGGGGGATGGGGTCACTGGTTCAGGAAAGAAGTACCAGAACAGTATTTCAGATTCAAGGAAGTGAAATGAAACAAGCAAACAATGTTTCTAACATAAAGGAAAGACAATTATTTAAGGCAATGGATATCCCCATTATACTGATTTGATTTTTATAAATTATATGAATGTATTAAATTATCACATGTACCACAAAATTATGTACATTTATTACGTATCAATAAAAAATAAAGTTAGAAAAGCAAGGAAGCAATAATCATCAACAACAACAAAATGAAGTATTAAAATTTGTATAAAGCTTAAAGAATAAAGAAGCTATAAAGATAGGAAATAAAAAGGGAAAATGAGTAATGACAATGTGGTTGCTTCAAAGGCTATGGATGTGAAGATGCAGCTGGCCAGTCTCTGTTGAGGTGTAAAACTGCTCAGAAGACAATGAGTAGTGAGAGACTGTGGGCTGGCCAGAAACCAAAGCGTCTGATGGACTCTCAAAAATGCAGCCATTCCTGCTTACAGTCTAAGATAAAAGGCTTTGATGGAATATATTGTCAGTTATGCTTCCCTCCTCAATGTAGACTTTAAGAATGAGTATTATTAGTTTGGTATGCTAGAGTTTCTGTGATTTCATTGCAACTGTTAACTGTTCCCTGGAGATTTTAGTCTTGTGTCTGGAATTTTACTGATATCCAAAAAAGGTTTATATTAAATTTCCCAGTCAAGAATGCTATAAGGATGATTTATACCAGCAACTGTCAGTACTCCCCACGTGACGGAGTAATTTTATACTTACATATTTAAACTTATAATAGGTCTGATATTTCTTTTCTGACATAGCATTTCCTACAGCTCTCTGTCAGAAAGTTTTAATTTAATGCTAACAAGGAAAATCCGTATTTTTTTTCTCTAGGTAACTACGGGTAAGTACCTTTTACATTTAAAAGGTAGCAGATGACAGGCAGAATGTTTTTTCTTGACTTAAATTGTCATCTTAAAACAACAGTCCCATTTCAAATGTCTCCTCTCTTCATATGTACTCTAAGTTATTCATTTATTCCTTTATCCTTTCCACTTATATTAACTTATTGCCCACACTCCCAGACAGAGACCTAGGCATGAGGAACACTGTGGTGGCCAAGACCCCTGAGAGCTGACATTCTAGGACAAAAACTTAACAATTAAACAGATAAATAAACAAGGTAATGTCAGATAGTGACATGCTAGGAAGGAAATACATGGCAGAGGGGTACTATGCAATAGAGAAGTGCCCATATTTGACAGAGAGGCAGTGAAGACCTCTCTGAGGGGGTGATTTTGAGCTGAAACCCAAAGGATGAGAAAAAGCCAACCAAAGGAATATATGGGTGAGAGCATTCTAGGCAATTTTGGCCCTCTCTGCATAATGACAAAATATTTCTTTAAAAAAATTAATCTTCTTTTTTCTAGACCACTGAGCACAAGTTGATATAGATTAAATATGCATTTAGATAAGTCAAAATATAGAAGTATTTGTATATCTCTCCTGTAATCCTTAATCCAATAAAATAAGTTGCTATTATTTTTAATTCCTGTGAATAAAATTTATTTTACTTTACATTTATTTTGATAATTACTCAATATATCTTGAGTAAGATAAGATAAAATCAAATAATTTAAAAAGCATTAAGAATTGTTGGCCTGAAATAGGACCTTTTTGTTTCTTGGTCATCTTTGCAACCTTTTATCAAGGAGTATAAATTTGCAGAAAATTGATTGTTTTTCTGGTAATCCACAGAACTGTAGACTTACTTTAGGACATTGATAGAAGATATACATATCTGACAATACTAAGGATGCTATATTGTTTCATAGCAACAAATTTACCATGGATTATTCTTAAGTATATCCTCATACCCATTAATAATATGGTTGGATAAAGATGAAATCAACCTATTCTTTGAAAAGCAATCACAGGATACTTGCAAGGTACATTGGTTTCTGAAGAAAATATGGTCTGCAAATCACCATTCAAAGTTTTCTGCTAAAGACCAACACAGACAATATGCTGAGAACCAAAATTACTTTTTCAGCCTTTAAACAAGCTGCACCACCTGCATTTCTTGTCGTGGACAAGTTATCACCTTCCATTCAATTACCCAAGGTGTCTTCCATTTAATCTACCGTATAAGCAGTCACCGGTTAATGTTAATGCCCATCACTGTTTTGGATGACTTCACTAGCATTCTAAGTGGTATTCTGGTTTGGTTTGGTTTTTGGAATCTTTATAATGTCTACATAGAAGTTTAGGGTGGAAATCCCTTGGGGAGGGTGGAACTAAGCAAATGTCCTGAAGCTCTGTAAGTAGCACAATGGAGTATGCATAGTTTACTTGGGCCTCTTGTTTGCTGGAGGGAGAGGCTAGTGATTACTGCTGGAAAGGGGCTGAATATGTGACCACAGCTTCACTGCCTCCTCTTTCCAATTTGTTTTCTCTCATGACACCAGGTTATTTTTCTGAAACACAAATCTGACCTCAATTCTCACTGTGTAAAAACAGTTAACCTTTTTTTTTTAACTTTGTTTCCTAGAGAATGGGGGATAGAATCCCCTCAGTAGACCTCTAGCTTTGCACTAGTATTTGCCTCCCACAATTCCTGAATATTCCATGCCTTCTCTTATGTAATTTTATCCTGCATGGTCTGCCTTTGCCCGAAGTACTTTTTACAACCCTCAAATCTTGTGAACCGCTACTGATCTTTCGAGACCCTTTTAATGTCTGTTTCATCCATGAAGCCCATTTAACTTTTACAGTTAGAGTTAATCATTCCAAAATCTGCATTCCTGTAGCACTAGCACCACTTCTGATCGTATTTTGATTTCTTATCTTTTTCTTGCCCCTTTGACTATTCAATAGGATGTTATTAATTTTTGCATTTCCTACCCACTCCTAAATCCTTGTACTTCTTCTGGAAAAAAATAATAAAATAGAAAGTTTAAATATGAACATCAACCTACTGACATGTTATAAATGGTACTAGTATTTGTGAAGAGGCATCTAACACCAAGCGAATACAATCATCCTTCGGTATCCATGGGAGATTAGTTCCAGGAACTCCTGCAGATACCGAAATCCATTGATGCTCAAGTCCCTGATATAAAATGGTGTAGTATTGGCATATAATCTCTGCACATCCCCCCATATACTTTAAATCATCTCTAGGTTACTCATGATACCTGAAACAATGTAAGTGCTATGTAAATAGTAGTTACACTTTATGGCTTAGGGACTAATAACAAGAAAAAAAAGTCTGTACATGTTCAGTACAGATACAATTAAAAATATTTTCTATCACTGTTGTTTGAATCCCTGGATATGGATCCCATTGATGTAGAGGGCCAACTGTTTATTCACAGTGGACACAAAATTAGGCAAAGTTTAACTGGCTACCCATATATGAACCCTCTCATGTGCACAGCCTGAACTCTCTAGCAGACGCCATGCCATTGCAAAAGATGGGCTCTCACAGTGGTGGCCAATGAACCAAGCTGTCTATCAATCAGTTTTTATAATCTCTTTTCACTTGTGATCTCTTTGCAAGTTCTCTCCATTTTCAACTTTGGTGTCTAGGTTTACATAGTTAAAGCTGGAGCTGTGATATGACAGCAGTAAGGATGACTTTGAAAATAACTTTGGAGATATTATAAAATGTATTTTGGAGTCTATTAACTACTGTATTTGGGAGAAAATTAAGAATTAAGGATGTAAATTATGCTTTATAAATGATATGTTCACATAAGTATCATATATTATCTACTTTTAAGGCAATGTTTGTGGCCCATTCCCCTTTTATTTTACTAAAATATAGACTTCAACTTACTAAATAAGGTAAAATGAAATAATAGAGGAGCTATGAGGCCAGGATTCCAAAAATTTGGGTCATGGCCCTGTTTCTAGCTGAAATAAAATAATTTAATTTCTTTTATTATTTTTATAATAAGAGATTTTAATAAGAAAATCTTAAAAATTGACTCCTACTTAACAAATAATTAAATATGTAGTCCACAAAAGGGTGTGTGTCGATGTGTGTCTTACACATTGAAGTACAACGAATATTACCTAAATCTGTCTTAATTACTGCTTCCTGATTTAACATTTTATTATCACTAGACTCTGGGTCACTTGACATAGACAGTATGTATCGCACAACTCATTTTTGTAAAGTCACTTCTTCGTGGAAGTCCAGCTGATGGTGTAAAGGCTTTTTAAAGAAATCACTAAGATGGTACCTTTAAACCTGCTTTGCAAGAAATGTGTGTTTCATTAACAGCAAAACCAATTAAGGCCTCAAAAACGTATTTCTATGCAATGCATTCAAACTACCCCGAGCCCCTCCATTGTCACAGATATGTTTCTGCTCCATCACTTTAGAAAACTTAAATTTCATTTCAGACTTGAGCCCTTCGTGCAGACCAATTATTTTGGCTCACTTCAGAGACCTGCCCTCAATAAGAGACCTGCCCTCAATAAGTCTCTGCTCAAATTTCGTTGCTGCCTGAATGAACTCAGAATATTAAAAAGTCTGATATATAATCACTCAACGTGGTTATCGAATGAAGCAAGGCAGTCACCACTCTGTCTCAGGAAGTTCTCTATAAATGTTACTTATGTGAACAAACATTTTCAGAGGAAGCTGTTGAATAGATCACCAAATTACAAAACATCTGGTGGACTTATGTGTCCACTTCCAGCTATTAAGGATTCTACAAGTAATCAGAGGGACAGAAAAAGGCACCTACTTTAATTTTCTAAAAATTTTCAAAGCAATATATTATATTAAGGGATTCTAATAAAATGAATGGCCACGTGCCCATAATGCGTCTAAAGAACTAAAATTGTGCATCCACCAAAAAGTCCTGTGAAAGCCCTTATTGCACATACTTCCCTACCAGCAAAAGGTAAAGGTCCAAGGAATAAGCTTGGAGGCCAAAAATCAGAATAAAAGCATACAAGGGAAGCAAGTGCCATCAGCTAGAAACAACAGAATGAGACCCAAGGTTTTATAAATTATACCTGGCAGGCAAAATAGAAAACAAATGCATTCATGATGTTTAAAGAAAAACAAAAAGAATACAACATAGATGAAGGACAAGATATTGTAAAAATACTCAAATTGATCTGAATAAAAATTAAAGATTGCCATTTAATTAATAAATATTAAAGATAATCAAATTGATCTGAATAAAAATTAAAGATAATATTTCATAGGAGAAAAGGATAATTAAAAATTTAGCAGAGGAGTAGAAAGCAAATAAGAGATAAGAAAGGTAATGCATGAGAAGAATGATCTAAAATAAGTATAATGATCCACATAACACAAGGAAACAAGGAAATGGACAATATGACACAAGCTAAGAGATGTGGAAGATTGATTGAAAAGGTTTGTCATATATCTATTTGAAATTGCAGACAGAGACAAGAAGTATAGTGGGAAAGGGCAAATCTGGTCCAATAAGCCTTCTTTTTGTAATATCTAAGATCATGCCAGAATTTCCGTAGGCAAGCAGTTACAAAATTTATGACACCATTTAAACCTTAGTAAACTTGCTTTAATAAAAGCAGCACATCTGTACAGTAGTTATGTTGATGTTCTTCTAAAAGCTGAAATAGCTGTAGAACTTAGAAAAGCATGAAATCCTTCTCTATTATATTCAGCAGAAAAGCACTGCATTTTATATAGAATAGCATCTACTTGCTAAAAATTATCAGTATAGTAAGAATGCGGTGGTCACAGATTTGCCATTATAAAGTCTGACTTGTAAACCGTATTAGGCCAGAATACACCCCCAAAATGTAAGATAGTAACAATATTTAATGTGATTTTATTGGATTTATTCCAATGGGTCAGAAAGTAGCATAATAAAAATGTATTCTACTTCTCTAGATTTCAGCATGAAACCATTAATCATAGCAAGTATAGAGAACACTGCTAACTGTGGCTACTAATTCTCTTCCCAAACTCAATGTTTTCTTTCCTGGGATTTGTAGCTCTAGAAGATTCCAGAGCTTCATGCTGTCTTAGAGTGAAGAATGCTCAGAGGGCAGGGAAGGAAGTATTAAGCCCAACTCGTAAAGGCAAACATATCCTCCAAACGCACCACACAACTGTGGGGTGTTATAACATTCTCAAGTATGGATCGTCTCTGTTCACCAAATCTTTTAAACACTCCTTGAAATTGGAAGACTGCTCACATTCTTGCCTGTAATCGTCCAGCATTTTATCACTCAGGACTCTATTGCCTAGCACAGTAACAGACCCAATGTAGACAGCGTAATATGAGGAGTAAACACAAAGCTCTGGAGGGAGGCAGAGCTGGGTTGGAACCCACACTGTAACTCAGGTGTTACTAAACATACCCAAGGCTCAGGGGCCTAGTCCATGAAATTAAAATCAGTTAGTTCCAACCTCACACAGTGCTGCGAGAACTTCCCACGCAGGCTGCCACTGAGACACGGCATTATCATTTCAAAGACAATCACGTCTTCATAACTGCATATTTACTGAATAGCTGCATTAACTCCACAGTGCCTGCTGTCTTTTTGCAATTGAAGTCAGAGTACATTTATTTAACCTTATATGGAGAATCAGTCATCCCTGGAAATAAAAAAATATAATCTCAGAAATAACTTTTTGTTTGCTTTTTATACATATAAGACCAAACAAACCTCATAGAGATAGTGGACCATTTCCATGGAACTGTACGTAGCTCTAGGTAGCACTTCACTTGTTGGTTGGATTTTTGTCTGCTTCCTCTGCTACTGTGGCCTATCAAAGAGCAGGGCCCTAGTATGTACATTTTTCCGCGCACACAACTTTCCCTCTGTCAGGAGCACTTTTCTCTACTTCTGCTTGGCAGTATCTGCTTGCTCTTCAATCTCAACTCAAATTGCAAATCTTTCCTGACTGTGTCACAGCTTCCTGGGTGAACTAAGTATCCTTCATCTATGCATCAATGGCATAATATCCATACCGCTGTCACCACTGCTTAGCACATTGTCTTGTAATGGCTTGTTAGCATGTAATTTTAGAAGTGGAATTGGGTTTTATTCACTCTGTATAGCCAGCACTGATTATATTCACTATCACATAGCAAACACTAAATATTGCACAGAGAGGTAAGTGGCACCTGGTAGATATTCAATTCATGTTGGCTAGCTAGATAAATGCAGAGATGAAAAGATGGACAAAAGGATGGGTGAATGGATGGAAAGATGGAGAGAGGGGAAAAATACGTTTTTGTTTTTCTTCCACCGAGAAATTAAAACACACAAAAAAATAGAACAACCGTGTTACCGTTAGACTAGAGCCTGATGTAAAGGTCACTTGCAACATGACTTAAGACAAGTTTTACTAATTGTCTTAGGGTAATAAAAATAGCAGTTGTTTTTCTTGAAGTTGAAATGATTAATGAGATAGCGGCCCCACCTCTTGCTAAAGTTGCTCCTTGGTAGTACATTAAAGCATTTAGGGACATACACTGGCTTTTCAAATCCTCATTTAGTTCTGCAGCTGGCTCAAGCCAGGTTCTGGCACAATCACTTTCATCTGAGCAGTAAAACCATCTTTTAACTTAGAGGGTGCAGTGAACTGAGCACCATACCCAGAGGACACAAATGGAAATCATTTAGAGTTGCCTGATCTTTCCCTTCACTCAACACCAACACAAAACAAGCTAGTTCAGCAAATTGAAACTATAAATAATATACAACACCTCATCATTTCAGTTACCTCTTTGTACAGCATCCAAGATGCCTACAGGCCTAGATGGAGCAGCCTTATTAGAACACCAAGGGGGAGGGGTATCCCTAGCTGGCTAGTCACAATACTGTCATATTGCTACATCAAACGACTATAATTCACTGAATAGGGCAGTTATTAAAATTCCAAGTTGTCTCTATGCTGTGACCAGAATGACAATGGCAATACAGTCAGCCTTCCTTGCAAACAAGGAAACACATCAGGAAAGGTGTAGGTCCCACAATCTCCTGTATCTATTCCATGAGAGCTACCCTCAACCAAACAAATAACGTGATCAGTTTTGTACCTTCTGTTACGTGACATCATTTGTGCAGAAGAAAATAACCCAATTCTACTGAATGTCCTCATGAAAGTTAAGGTCTTAATATTCTACAACTTATAGCACAGAACTCTGCACTACAACCACCCTTCACAATCAAGAAAAGCAACAGCAAATAGGCTAATTAGCATAAGAATGTGCAAACACTATTGTCTCTTAAGTGCCATTATTAAGCATTCTAAATATAGTCATTTCAATGGTAAAATTTATGAATTATTTTGTTTTTGCTTATAATAAATCTTGGCACCCTTGTGACAAATACTATAATCCTCACTAGGCAGAAAAGCCCTAAGCTAACATAAAATGAACTTTTTATGAAACCTATGAATCTAGAAGAGAAGCAATTGAATTAGTCTTGGCACCAGCCTAAAACACACTTAGATTGGAAAATTACCAAATGTAACCCAATGAAACTCAGTTATGGTTTAATGAAAAGCAGTTAAAACAAGTTTTGAATTAATCTTTCTTCCTTATCATGAAAAAAATATAATTATGGCATACATAAAACCTCATAACAATGATTAGAAAATTATTTTCTTCCTAAAACAAATTAGTTAGTACATTACTACCTGAAATCATAATTTGAAATTAGTTAACAATGACAACCTTCCTTTCTGCATAAGAAGGTAGATTGCAAAAGAAATATAGTGTTGTGTTCATTCTGCACTGTTTCAGCTATGGAAAATGGTACTGGTGTGAGTTCTTTTTTACTGAAAGCTATTTAAACTAATAAAATTGAATGTCATAAAATTGGTAGTTGAACTTTCTTTTTTCTAAATTCTTTGAGATAGCTAGCTAAATAAAATATAAAATGGATATAAAATCATTAACTTTTAGATTCAGAAAGCATCTTTTAATCTATCAATTGCATAAATTTTCAAACCTGACATGAGCTGGAATTCAAACGTCTCCTAAAGAAAGGAAATGTCTCCAGGTTAGGTCTCTAAACGAAGTCACACAGGAACTCTAGACTTCACCTCTCTCACATTCCTAGATAAAGTGCAACCTACCAAGCAAAAAATAAATCATTCTCTGAGGCAATGATTTCCAACCTGTGGGATACAAGCCACTAAGGATCCCATGGTTATTGCAGTGGGCTTGAAACTCTTTCGAGTTTCACCTATATAAACTGTATTTTAATTGGTTTACCAGTGGTTTACATATTTACATATTAATACATTTTAACTATTATTAATAAAACGGATTCATTTGCAAAGCCAAAGAAAATTTATAGTCTACAAATTTCAATCCTGCAAAGGTAATAATTTTACTCCAACTAATCCATAAACATGATGCATTGCCAACCTAAATCCCAATAGGGTTTGTTTCAGGGGTAGTGAAAAACAAAGATTAAAAGATTCTAAAGTTTGTTGAGAAGAATGATATCAGAGAATAGCCAGGATAATATTTTAAAAATAAAGGCTAACGTAGAAGAATATACCTTGAATGTATTAATACACATTATGAAGATGTAGTAATTTACGTATGATGGAGGTCTAAAGTTCATGTAGCCACACTCTGGTTTTGGACTTTAAACCCTGCTTCAGAAGAACTTCCCCATCTCAAGATTTTCTTTTAATTAACCCTGTTTGTTATTTTATTTCTATATTTTTATTTAATTTTTTAACATTTGTTCCATGTAAAATTTATTATTGCATATAAAGTGAAAAGGAAATATCATTATTTCTTAAAAATAAATATCCAGTAATCCCACTAATATGTAATTATTTGTTTACTCACTGATTTAAAACACTGTCATCTTGTAAAAACCCTCATAAATATATAATAACCAATACAATTAAATATTTCTTATTAAGAAATTGGCTATTAATAATAGTAAATGTTAAACAAAACTCATGATATTATTATAGCATTTTTTTCATGCCTAAAATGATCATTTAGATAAATATCTACCAGTGTCCAATATCTCCTTAGTGTATCAAGTAAAAACAAATAAAACTTTTCAGGACAATATATAATATAAATCAAATATTATAAAATATTTTTGTGTCTCTGCTTAAATTGATACCAAAATGGATTTTCACACTACCTTTTATTTCCCTCTATACTTTTCAGCATTTATTTTAATTTTTACTTTTTTGTTAATAAATGCCTTCCTTTCCTGAGTCTTCACAAGATTTTTCCCTATGGATATGTCCACTTCCAAACTAACATATTAAGCACAAGTTAAATGAAAGTAGGACCCTAACCACTTGGCCGTATAGAGATGGGAGAAGCCTCAGACATCTCTATACATCTATGTGTACACAAACAGAAGAACTGAGTCAACGTGAGCTCTCTGGAATTGGAAAAGTGGTTACTCTCTCTCTCTTTCTTTCTCTCTTCCATGTATCCATCAATTCTATCTGAAAAGAAATTTTTAGAAATCCCTGAAGATAGAGTTGGAATTTAACATTTTTATTTTTTGTGTTGAGAAAACACTATTAAAAGTAAAAATGTCAACGGGCATCTGAATTGATTAAAAAAAGTATTACTAGAAGAGCTGGCTTTGCCTCGTGAAGTTTCTCAACCTTCAACATCAAATCATAGTTAAATAGTGATCTCTTGTTTTGCTTCTAGCTATCATTGATTTATTAATCTATATCGGTAGATTGTTAAAAACTTTGCAGAATGAGATTTTATTTAGTATGATAGAACCATTTGAAAAAAACAAACACCACTCTTTAATTTCCATTGGTTGATTTTTTCTGTATCTGTTCTTTAAAAGGTGGTCTCCACTACTTGTTTCCTCCCCTCAGGAGACTAGATTTTGCGGCCCATCACTTCAATCACTCCGTTAATGATGTAATTATCTGTTAATTATTTGTCCTTCTATTGTACTCATTGGCAAAAATCACAATCCTGGAAAATTCAAATGTTCTGATTTCTAAACTGCTATGTGAGGGATGCTGAATAAGCCTAGAAAAAAAAAAATGCACAACTTTGAAAATTGGAGGCATTACAAATTTATAGCTTCTAGTTCAAACTGGACGTTTTGTGCATCTTAACATCATTCTGGGACTCTAACGTCCTACAATGCCTCCTCAATCATCAGTTATCCTTTGTTCTTTCATACTCCACAGTGGCTGTGTGAACCATCTCCATTTTCATTGTCTCCTACTCTGCCACCTCCTGCCGCTTCACAGCCACTAGGCAGTCCTGCCCAACGAAGAAACTAGAACCACAGAAAAAGACTCCACCTATTCTGCCCAATGAAGAAACTAGAACCATAGAAAAAGACTCCACCTATTCCCTCTCCCTCCACCTACCCATTTACCTGCATACATATTTATCATGATTCCATCCCTTTTGCCAAAATTGTTTTCCCATCTAAAGTGAATTTCTCTGTGTCAAATCTTCTATTTCCCTCTTTTTCCTGCTTCTTTCCTTTACAAGGATTTTATTAAAATCAATACTACTTCTTTCTCTTGTCTCTAGTTTTTGCCACTTAACATTTAAACATGCTTAAGTCTCCTTATTTTGTTTACTCCCTTCCTCAACTCAGTGTGTTCTGGCTCTTTCACCCCTTCTAAGCCGAAGTCATGAAAAGGTTTACTACAGTCAACATTTTCACTTTTGTATCTCCCATTCACCCCTCAAATTCTGTGATCTAGCTTCCTACCAACGTTTCACTGAAGCTGCCATGGCACCAATGATCTTGATGCTAAACCTAATGGACAAGGTTTAATATTAATCTTAGGTAAAGCGTGGCCCCCTTTGGGGCTATGAAACAATACTCCCCAGACTGTATTTTTATTTTGAGATAGAGTCTTGCTCTGTTGCCCAGGCTGGAGTGCAGTGGTACAATCTCGGCTCACTGCAACCTCCACCTCCCGGGTTCAAGCAATTCTCCTCCTCAGCCACCTAAGTAGCTGGGATAACAAACAGGCACCCACAACCACACCCAGCTAATATATATATATATTTTTTTTTAGTAGAGATGGGGTTTCACCATGTTGGCCAGGCTGGTCTCGAACTCCTGACCTCAGGTGATCCTCCTGCCTACTCTTCCTCTCACTTTTTTTCACCAGATCCTCTCCTTCTGCTTATTTCTTGAAATATCATTTTTTCCCCTCAGGATTGATCTCATCCACTCCAACTCTTCAATTACCACCTGTCTCCTAATAACTCTTTAGTCTATATTTCTACCTCAGACTTTTCTCATTTGTTCCTTTCTTGTATACTTACTTCTATTGAATATCTTCTCTTCTATAGCATAAAAGCACCTTACTCACAACATTCCCAAAGCTGAATGTTCATCTTTCACCACAAATCTGTCCTGTTTCCTAAGTCCTCTGTTTCAGAAATGGTCCCAGCTTCCATTCAGTTGTTTAAGCCAAAAATGTGGGTGTCCCATTTGATTTCTCCTTTCCTAAAATCCTATCAACACTACTTTCTTAATGTTTCTTAGTGTCATTTATTCATCTCCATCAGCATAACTTCAGATTAGGCCATCAATTACTGATTCCTGCACATGAATGAATACTTTTCTAACAGATGTCCCTGTCTATAGTCTTGTCTTTCTTTAATATCTCCATTGCAATCAGAGTTATACTTCAAAAATTCAAATCTGATTATGTCACTTATTCTATTAAATCTCTCAGTGTTTGGAGTATTTCCCAGTTTCTTATCATGGCTTTTAAAACCCTCCATGATCTTAGCTGTCTAGTCTTCCTCATTATAACTCACTCCTGCTCCAGGCATACGAAATTACTGGCTATTCTCTAAATTAGACACTTAATTTTGCTTTAGAGATTCTATGCTGCTGTTTTCTATGTCTAAAATATGCTTCCACTACCCAAGCTTTTAGGTTCCAGGTTTGATATCAAAACCACCATAAGGCATTTCTGACTCATTTGCCATGCTTTGTTTACAGAATTAGGTGCCTATAGATGCCATTATTATAATGCTTAATACAATTAATTTTAATTGCCTGTTAATTTTTCTGTCACCCAAATAAGAGTGTCTTTAAGAGATATATAAAGTCTCTTTTTAATTGTGTTTTTAGAGTTCACTGTATGTAATGCCTGGCTGACGCAGATTCATGTAGATACGCTATCAAAAACTGTTGGATGATTGATGTTAGTCAGTTGCCCAGAAGGTTGTGAGTTAACAGAAAAAAACTTGAGATACCAGGGTAGCTTATTAGGCGGGTCAGAGGACCTGCATAATAAAATTAAAAATAAATCAAAAAATGTTATTATCAGAGATATATTGCCCATTTTATGCTGCAATCATCTAGCTGACTGGGGATTTTTAACAGTGCCATAACTCATCATCGTGTTGATCCAAAAGCCACTATTCCATGTCAAATGGATAACTTAAATGGCTCCTTCACCACCCACTTCCAACAGTTTTTAAAGCAGGAAAGAAGTACGACGTACATATATTACATTTTTAATTTTTATTAAACTAGCTAATTGAACAGATAGCTTGGACATATTCCATTTATATTAGGTATTAAAAATACATTAAATAGTGCAAATGGTAATTCTTATTTAGAGTTGTTGGTATGGCACCAATTTTGATTGGTAGAGAGATGCATCAGAATCACTTTCAACCACTGCCTTCATAAGGAGACTTAGATCCCATCCATTATCACTGAGCATCTCTGTCATAGAGAGTTGATGTTAGGGAAAGAGTATCAGATAGCCAATACAGATATCCAGCTGTGCGGTGTGGATGACAACCACTGATTTAAAGTTACATTTATTTATGTTCATGCAGTATGTAATTAATTCTGGTTCTAGAAATCAAGAATAAATTATCTGTTCTGATTCTAAAAAGTCAAAATAATAGCTTCTAATTATTATAAAATTCTTATTTTCAAAGAAAATTATCATGTGATACATTCATAGAATTATCAAATTATAGATCTAGAGTGAATATTAGAGTTAACTACAATAACAACTAAAGCTAATAAAGTGCTTACTATGGGCCAATCACTGTTCTGGTTTTTTGTTTTTGTTTTTTTGTATATTAACTCATTTTCAGAGTTGTTCTAATTAGCCCCATTTTACATACAGAAAGATTAGTGCACAGAAAACTTAGCTAAGAATACACACCTAATAAGTGGCAGAGCCACTATTTGAACCAGGAAAACTGTTACTAGCATCTGTGTTTTAACTAGTATTTTATTTTCCTCATATTCTTCTCTATTTTATAACTGAATTCAAGGAAATTTAAACAAATTGACCCAAAACTTTAATATCTCTGTGTATGAATATTTCACATACGTATATCAATGTGTTTGTTTTATTGATAAATATTGCTAACTCTAAAAAGAGTTGTTAGTTTCTTTGGGGGCTCTTTAGAGGATGACTAAAATTATGTGCATCTTAATAAACTTAATAGAGCTCATTTAACAGTAAATTGTAACGTGGAAAATAACAATATGGTCTGATATGTTGAGCTCTTTTCTCAATTATGGATAGCAATGGGAAAACTTTTTGGTAATTTAATTTCTTTATTCTGCTAACCAAGCCTGATAGCCTTCCATTTACATTACAAAGGGAAACATTTCACAGAAAATGTTTCACAATTGAATTCCATAAAATCTACCTCTAGTGCTCTAATGCAATGCTTACTAGCTAGTCCTCTCTCCTGGAGTGAGTAAAATAGGCTACATGGAGAAGTCATTTGATAAAGTGGAAAGGCCACTGGTCTATCAAGAGGCCAAGCCAGTAGTATCAGCTTACTTATTAATGAACTTGAATATGGCTTAAGCTTTTTTATTTTGCTGAGTCTTGGTTTCCTTGCTGGTGAAACTGTTACCACCTCACCAGGTTCTTGCCCACTGCCCAGATAGAGCTGAACACTGAGACAGCAGGTATTGCACTATAGAAAGAGTTTAATTATTGCAAGAAAACTGAGCAAGGAGGTTAGGAGGTCGTTCTCAAAGCCCCCTTCCTGAGACTTCAGAAGCTATGGTTTTTGAAGATGATTTGGTAGGCAGAAATGCTAGAGGCTGGGTGGTGCTGACTGGTCTGGGATGAAATCACAGGGGTGTTGAAGCTGTCTTCAAGCATTGAATCAGTTCCTGGAAAGTGGGGGAGTTACAAGACCAGTCAACTCAGTTTCTTGGTTGAGGTCATGGGCTACCCATTTGGTGGTATTGGTTGGTCCACTTGTAGGCAAAGTCTGAAAAATATCTCAAGGACCAGACTTAAGTTTTACAATAGTGTTTGTGACTCCAAGTACTGTGGAAAGAAAGCTGAAAACAATGGCAGTTATCATTTAACTATGCCTTCAGCTTAGCAGAAAAGACTGCAGGAGGCGAGATCCCCAGTGATCAAAGCTGCCCATCGCCCCCGCCCTGCTGGCCTGGCCAGTCCAACTTCCGGAAGGCATCGAGAGGGGCTGCATGATCTAACAATCATTGTTCTTTAAGAGAAAAACAAGTTCATTAATCCTGCACGCAGCCCACCCAGAGGCCAGAACAGGAAGATATTCAATTATTAGTGACTACAATTTATTGAAATGATTATGTGCAAGCATTCACACACAGAACAGGAAAAAGTCAAGAGAGAAAGGAAAATATCTTACCCAAATTCACCATAATGTTAATGTTGTGCCATTTTTAACTTTGATGAAGGTGGTTTCAAAACCTGTGAGGCATGTGTAGTAGTATTAGAAGGTTTAAGAAACATCTGACCCTCCACCTCCTTAATGAGAGTTTAAGAGGAGAACAGCAACCAACTTGCTCATATGCTCATATTCACACATGACATAGACCAGTGGAATTCCGTATCAGGTCACAAGACCTAATTCCAGCTTTCAACACAGAAACTAAAAAATCAAACAAACAAACAAAAAACGTAGGGGGGAAAGAAATTCAGTTTAAGGGTCCCCAAAGTCTTGAACTAACACACAGGAATATGACTTTTCTTATAACAAGAGAGAGAGAAAGAGACAGAGCCAGGATTTGAGAGAGACAGTCCTAAGAAATAAAAATAAAATCTTAAGAGCCCTAACTGACTGACTGGACCATCTCTTGCCCAAGGGGACCCCAGAATAATCTTTAAAACTGAGTTCTCGGCCATGAGAGGACAAGAAGTAGGGCATGCCTCATTATACCCGCTCCCTTGCTAACACAATTAAGCTTTCTTCTTCCCTAAGGGCTGAACAGAAACCCAGCAGTTGTAAAAACTCCACAGCTGATATCAGTCAATGACCTGATACTGCCCCCTCCCTTTTCAGTTTTGGCACAACCACCAAACAGCCTTCCTTCCTGATGAGAGACCACCAATCACAGAGTGATTCTGGACAGTCTATGGAGGAAGCACAGTGAAGGTTTTCATGTTCTCTGCTTCACCTTTGAGGTTAGAGGGCAGGGAACTCCATCCTTTGATAATGCAAATGCCACCATTTTTGCTCGTGGGGCCCATGAAGGGACATGAAGCTGAAATGCACGTGTGAATGCTTCTCCTTTCATAAATCTTCATGACTCCTCCCATAGCTCACTAAATATGGGTATTGGGCTACCTTGCTCGGCAAAAATTCTTGTTCCCTTTGCCCCTCACTCCAAGTATGTGTTTCAAGCTTCTGGGGGAAGCTATGCTTCCCAGCCTGTCAGAATGGCCACCCCGCAGTTTGCAATCCTTTATGAGAAATAAAGCTCTCCTTTTCAAATGTATGAACCTCCCAATTCTTCAGCTGACAGTCCAAAGCCCATCTTGTAGAATTCGCTCAATACCCAGGAAAATTCCTTCCTGAAAATCTCTTTATAGAACCAGACTGCCTCTGTCTGAAGCTCTTTCAGATCCAGGGGCCTGAATTCCTGACTCTGTCCTTCACCTTGTGTTGTGCTCAGCCTAATTTAATCCTAGCACTGATTTCATTTACCATTGTACCTACCACTTGCCCAGTCTATGTTCTGTTTACCTTTATCCCTTCGGCCGAGCCTGATCCATATCTAGCTTTGCTTGACTAACTTTAAAACTTCCTGTTCATTTTCACTCATAGATTACCTGATATATAGAATCACTGCACCTTTCCCAGAGCCCCTGGCCAGACTGTATTCTATATCCACACAGCAAAGTATTTAAACTCATTCTGGTATTTATTTATGTCACAGGGAAAAGTGAGCATGGATTAAACATGAAGATACTGTTAATGTGAAGACAGGCTATAACTTATCAGTTCTTTAGGAGCTAAATGTGAAATTTAAATATGTATTAGTATATTTGAGTTATCCTTATTTTTTTCTGTTTGAGAGTAGTGTGACTCAGCTAGCAATTGTGGTTGTGTGATTGATTGTAACTTGTCTGTGGCTCTCTGGGACCTTCCTGAAAATGAAATCGACCATCTTCGAGTGATAATGTCAGTGGGATAGAATGTGTCACTGGATAATGGTCTCCTGCTGTTGCATAAATGCCAAGGCAAGCCAAAGGTATTTATGGGGAAAAAGTTCATACTAAGCTAAGATTTTTATTTTCAATGCAAAAGAAACTTAACCTGTGTTTGCTATCATTACTGTAACTTATGCTAAATGTAGATTTGATGAATGCAGATAATGGATGTTCAAGGCAGACTATCATAGTCAAGTAATCCATTTTAAAATTCAGCATTCTGATTGGTTTAGAAACTGGAGTTCTAGTGCAGTTAAGCAAATTTTAAATAAGATTAATTTCTCAAGAATGAAACACTTTCCTACATATTTTACACTTATCCAGATTATTTTAGATTATATTAGGCATATTTGAAATGTATGTATGTGTTTTTATAGGCTAGAAGAAGTTGGATAAATAATATTCAGACATCTAGAAACAACACTGGTCAGCTCATTCTATAGTAAAATGTAAAAGATTTTAATATGTCAAACACTACTCTCAAGCAAAAATTAAGTTATGTTACTTGAACTGCATCTTATGAGAAAACACACCTATATAGGAAATATTTGATAAGAACTTGATAACTCTAATTAATTGAGAAGATGTTCCAAATATGAAATTTACTCAGAAGACATATGTGATATATTTGGGGTAGTAAAATGGTATTACCCAATTTTCTTTCCCTGAATGTGGCAAAAATTGTCATACTGTTAGTTTTGTACTATACAACCTTCTAAGATTAGATTTGCTCTGTAGGGAAAGTGGTAAAATGAAATACAGATCCATAACATATAATATATTGGCCAATAAGAAGTAATGTGTAAGTCTAGGTAACACATTTACTTGAACACCCTAGAAGAAATTGCCCTGAAATATGTGAATATAGTAGCCCACTCTGAGCCTTTTGCTGGTGGCAGTCATTAAAGAAGAAATTGATATAATTTGTAACCAAAAATATATGAATATATTTAAAAACCTGTTTTGTGAACTGTCTGAAATAGGTTAGTGGAAGTTAAAAGCAATATTATCCATACACATATACCTACACCTGAAGAGATGTCTGATTTTAAAACCCCAATATTTCCATCCTAGAAATCCAAGATAGCTCAAGTATTAATCTTTATCCTGTGGTTTGAAGGTGATTAGCACTTTGATAGGAAATGAAAATTTTATTCAATGTTTTGACTCTGTGTGTGTGTGCATGTGTGTGTGTGTGTGTGTGTGTGTGAAGGTCATTCTGTGTATAAGTGTGTTGATACTTGAAAAATCACAAAATTCTCATGAAAATAATTTTGTAAATTTTTCTCAACATGTCTGATGCTAAAGATTTAGTTGGCATTTCTGAGGCAGACATCTACAATTAGTGAGAATGCACAGTGAAAAGAGAAGAACTTCCAAATAATCAAAAATCATGGTTAAAACTTCTCAAGGATGGAATGAACTAGAATGAATAAAAGCATATTTATTTAAAACAACATACAATCATTAAGAGTGCATTTACTGTTCTTTTTTTCATTAGAGTAAAAAAAATCAGTATACTAATTTAAAATTACAAAAATTCCTTGCATTTTTTAGGCAAAAAAGGTCAAAAAGTTGTAAAAACAGTCCGTTATCTGTTTTGTGCCCTAGTTGAGTTCCCCGTTTACATTACAGGACTTGAGTTGGGTAGAATCCTAGAATTCCAGGCTTAGGTGACCATTACATACATTACTCTTGTCTTACTTCTTCATCAGCCATGCATCCCTAACTCTGAATTTTTTTTTTTCTTTAATTTAAGTTCTGGGATACATGTGCTGGATGAGCAGGTTTGTTACATAGGTACAAACACATGTGCCATGGTGGTTTGCTGCACCTATCAACCCTTCATTTAGGTTTTAAGCCCTCCGTGCATTAGGTATTTGTCCTAATGATCTCTCTCCCCTTTCACCCCACCTCCCAGCAGGCCCCGGTGTGTGATGCTCCCCTCCCTGTGTCATGTGTTCTCATTGTTCAACTCCCACTTGTGAGTGAGAACATGTGGTGTTTGGTTTTCTCTCTCTGTGTTTGCTGAGGATGATGATTTCCAGCTTCATCCATAAACCCAAAACCATGAAAACCCTAGAAGAAAACCTAGGCAATATCATTCAGTACATAGGCAAGGGCAAGGACTTCATGTCTAAAACACCAAAAGCAATTGCAACAAAAGCCAAACTTGACAAATGGAAACTAATTAAACTGAAGAGCTTCTGCTCAGCAAAAGAAACTATCATCAGAGTGAACAGGCAACCTACAGAATGGGAGAAAATTTTTGCAATCTATCCATCTGACAAACGTCTAATATCCAGAATCTACAAGGAACTTAAACAAATTTACAAGAAAGAAAAAAACAAACAACCCCACCAAAAACTCTGTATCTTAGAACTCACAGTCCTACAGTCTTTGCCATGTGATTGGTTAGTATCTTGTTCTCAATGAGAGCTATTGCTATAAGAGAAGGCACACAAAGCCTGGGTCAAAATAGCACATTGAGTACAGGCCTGGAGAGGGAGAGGAGGTGCTTAGTATTGCAATAGACCTACTGTGGATTCTACTGTAACCTCAAGGTTCCAACATGAAAATCCCTTATTGGTAGGTAAACATCATGAGATAGATCAGTGGCCCCAACCTTTTTGGCTTCAGGGACAGGCTTCCTGGAAGACATGGATGGGAGTGGGGGGATGACTTGGGGATGACACTGTTCCATCTCAGATCATCAGGCCTTAGTTAGCTTCTCATAAGGAGCACGCAACCTGCATCCCCTGCATGTGCAATTCACAACAGGGTTAGTGCTCCATGAGAGCCTATTGCCATCCCTGCTCAGACAGAAGGTGGAGCTCAGGCGGTAATGCTGCCTCCCTTGCTGCTACCTCCTGCTATGGAGCCCAGTTCCTAACAGGCCAAGGAACAATACCAATCCATGGGGAACTCTGAGTATTACTGTGATCCTTTTAATAGGATGGTGCTAAATGATTAGCTCAGAGTCCAAAGCAGTAAAAATGAAACATTTTATTTATAGTTTAGATCCAAATTCATAGGTTTAAAAGACATTCTCATACTCAGAGCTATCCTCCCCACTACATCCCATCTTATCACTTACCTTTCATCTCTGAAGTGATCATTCATAATCATAAGAGACGAATTCTGTGAGGACTATTGTTTTGCTTAATCTATTATACAGAAATTTTATGACTCTTAAAATTGAATGAACAATTATTCATTTGAAATAAATTGTCCAAATAAATGTAAAGAATAATTATGATTCTTTGACATTAAATTATGAATCAGAATACTTATACTATGTCAAATATATAACTAATAACGTAAATCACGTTCAATTAGCTTCTGCACAAAGATGGAGTTTCATTGGCTTAAAGTCTTCTCCAGTTGTAAGATAAGGCCTTGCAAAGAAATACTAACTCTCAAACTAATAGTTACATTTAAATAATACTCTAGACAAATGAATAGACTTAAAGAATGAAACATTCCTCACTTAAATCACAGTAACAGCATTGATAGAAGGGCCATCCTTACCCACAGGTAAAACAGCTGCCTATTTGATTGGTGTGATTTGAAAAGTGTGGGAAGGACATCCATTGACCTGTCACTGATGACAGTGATTAATGAATCACTGCTTTAGATGAAAAATTTCCTTTTTCTCCAGATCCACTTTTAAAATGTGAATAAGCATGGGGAGAACAGTATATTAAATTACTAATACTCCACAATCTGTTCATTTTATTAGATGTCCTTCTGGTGGACATGAACTAATGAGGATAACCCAGCAACTTTAACCCCTATGGGCAGGTGAGGAAATAAATAAGGGAGTGAGCCAACATTAAAAACAGGGTGGACAGAGGATGGAAAGGGGCACAGAATAGCCGGGCCATGGGGCCAAAACTTAACCTCATAGCCTCACAGTTTTGCCACTAGTCAGTTCTCTTGGATACTGCTGATATTCATTTTTAAACATCTATAGTGTTTAACAATAGCATCCTGATCATTATGATGCTCTTGTCTTACTTCTTCATCAAACATTTAAGAATTCATTTCAGTTTTGCCTTTTCTAGATGTTTCTTAATAAGAAAAGTATGAGAGATAAATATGAAAACAACAATATTATGCAAGACATCATTCCACACATTACAAAGATTAGTGAGCAACTATTTTAAGATTTAGATCTTGTGAAAAAATGGCTTATCAGGATATATCATATAGAAAAGTTTCCAGGGTCTATTAACAGAATACTTGGCCGGGTGCGGTGGCTCAAGCCTGTAATCCCAGCACTTTGGGAGGCCAAGACGGGCGGATCACGAGGTCAGGAGATCGAGACCATCCTGGCTAACACGGTGAAACCCTGTCTCTACTAAAAGATACAAAAAAACTAGCCGGGCGAGGTGGCAGCACCTGTAGTCCCAGCTACTCGGGAGGCTGAGGCAGGAGAATGGCGTGAACCCGGGAGGCGGAGCTTGCAGTGAGCTGAGATCCGGCCACTGCACTCCAGCCTGGTCGACAGAGCAAGACTCTGTCTCAAAAAAAAAAAAAAGAAAAAAAAGAATACTTAAAGTACAGTAAGGTTTTTTGTTTTTTGTTTTTCTTGAAGGAAAATATAATTAACTAATAAAAATAATAGTAGCTAATGTTTAATAAGCACTTACTTTGTGCTAATTACCGTTTTACATTATCGTGATGTTTTACCTTTCTTGAGGAACACATATTTGAAATTCTCTAATAATTTCATGCAAATATTTTTAAAATAATCCTCATGCAGCAATGTTTCAATCCCTTTGTCAATGTAAACTTGATAGGCCTTGTAAACGATAAAGATTTTCTGTTGGTTGTACCTTGTGGATTTCTGCACTTAAACTGCATATTCAAACACTTATGCTAGAGTCAAGCTGTTTCCATCTGTTTAGGCTACACATTGCCTCACTTAGTAGTATAAAAAGAGCAGTTTTTCTTACACTCCTGGGACAAAAATCACACAGAATTCATAAGAGTTCCAACACATGAAAATTCATTTCCTGACTGGAAGCACTGCAATGCCATGTAGCACAAACTATTACATTTTCATCGTGTTTATAATAAAGAAGTCAAGCAAACCATGCCCTTCAGGGCTGGACACCTCATCACCTCACTTGAACGCAGCCACAGCCCTCAGCCATGGCATGTGGAGTTAATTACTCTGGGCATTGAGACACTGAGCACCACAACGACCCTATTTATGACTCTTTGTATCATGTGCTATGCTGAAGCAAATTCTTCCCCTACCTGCACACTCAGGGACACTGAATAAAGCAGTGGCTCTGGCATGCTGGAGGACAGTTCAACTGCCATCTCAAAGAGACATTGCTTTTCTCAGGTAACCATTTGATGGGGACTGACAACAGTCTTCAGTTAGTTACTGTCATTCTTCTAGTTCAGTTGGCTTCAAAACCCAAGGTTATGGCTCCAGTGAGAGTTTTAACATTGTGATAGTTTCTCCAACACCTTGTGAATTTGTCATCTATAAAGCTGGGTCATTCTAAGAGCAATTTCTACAAGAATTGTGCAGCCATGAAAACATGACACCGTGCAGTTCTGTATGCACCGTAATCCTGGTAGCTGTTATCTGCTGAATTGCAGGAGCTCAGGCTTATTAAAATTCCCAGGAATCACTTACTGGCAACAGACTGTATTTAACCCTTCCAAAAGTATTGTCAAAACACAGTATTATGATAAAATAATCTTTATGAAGCAACGAAATGAGAGCCTGGGAAGTCTAAGGAAAATGCAAAGTGAAGGAAAATTTTATTTGTCCCACTCTTAGCTCCTTTTTCTTGTGTTCATCTCATTCCTGTTATGGAACTTTCTGCTACCATCCCTGTGTCCCTGATCTCACAGAAGGAAATGATGAGAAGAACCAACTGACACTCAGATATTCATGATTTCACATACTGCAATATATTATGAAATTCTTCTTTTACAATGTTTCTTTATTTGCTGGTACTCAAAACGGCTCTACAGTAGCCAATAAATGTTTGTTTGTTTGTTTGTTTTTAAAATAAGAGAAGGAAGGAGAAAAAGAGAAAGAAAACAAGAAAGAAATGGGAAAAAGAAAAAGGAAGAGAGACAGACCATACACTGTAGAAGAATCCAAGTACTGGTAGAGTCTGGCTTTGAAATGCTGACTTTGAATTGTGCTTTGTTTCTTAACTGTGGGCAAGTTATTTAATCTCTAAGACCTCAGTTCATGTTCCCGTACATATAAAGTTAAACATTTCTTCTAATTACACTTGAAAAGCTCTTTGTCATAGTCATTCATAAAATTCTCAGCCAGAAGTATGTTTTATTTAGAGAGTTAAATTTAATTTTCAAATCGAGACTAGAGCTTATTTGTAGATTATTCCAATTATGTTCCAAAAATAGAAAGAATCTTGCATCTGCATTAGTATGTGATTTGGAAAATGATACCAATAATTACTTGTAATATTCATCAGAATTTGGAGAGAATTAAATTGGAAAACAGTGACTTGTTTTTCATTTTTAGTTATGGTAAAAGGGAATAACTGCAGGAAAACTAAAAAAGATAAATGTTAATATATAGCTGTTAAAGTTAATACCATATAGGAACACAAAATATTTCATATATTTTATGATTTGGAATAACTCATTATAATAAGCTACTTAAATCAAAAAAGAAATACAATTTAATATCAAATAGATTATGCAGGAGAAATGAGCATAACTTAAGGCAGTTATTAAAGGCATTAATCTAAGGATAAAAAAGAGTTCAGAAAGGAGAAATGACAAGAAAGGTGATGAGCAAAGAGGAAAATAGAATCATGTTTAGAATTTTCACCCTCTTTCAATCAAAATTTTGTAATGCAAATTCAGTTATTGTGGCTGACCATATTATAATTCATCAACAATTCAGTCTCTGTTGTTGAGGACTTTCACTGTCTCTTTGACTTTAGGCCAATAAAATGTGTGTGTCATGTTCAAGTCTAGGCATTAACAAGGATGGCATTATTCCATTCTACCCTTTAGGGAAATGACCTGAATTCTCAAATATTGAGAAAAATTGAAGATTATTCCCATTATATAGCAAATAATCCACCCTCATATCTGTATTTGTATGTATCTGGATTAACATATCAAAATTATGTTGCAATATAATCAGGTCAGTCTCAGGGTCTTAGGAATGGGGAACAATAAAGAAAAACCTGAGCTCTGCACATGGAAGATCCAATGTGCTGAGTGTTTTTTCAACTTGGAAGGAAAGACAAAAGGGCTTGGACACAGCATGAGGCATGAAACACATGTATGCTCTGCACTTCATTTAGTAGGATAGATATGTTACAATATGATTTACTTTGCCTGAGAGATGAGCAATGTATTAGCTATCTATTACAGTATGACAGATTACCCCCAAATTTGTTGGCTTGAAACAATAACTTCCAGATAGACTATTTTGTCATACCTTTCCAAACGTTTGTCAGGATGGATTTAGTCTGCTCTCCATCCTCAAAATTGCCCCCAGTTGATGCATTCTTCAATTGTTGACTCCCATATTTAACACGCACACACGTATACACATGTCGGTCTCATTGGCATGATTACTGTGAAAAGAATAGCTTTTAAAAGCTGGAGGCAGTGGCTCATACCTGCAATCCCAACACTGTGGGAGGCCGAGGTGGGTGGATTGCTTGAGCTCAGGACTTTGAGACCAGCATGGGAAGCATGGCAAAACCCCATCTACCAAAATACAAAAATTAGCCAGGTGTGGTGGTGCACATCTGTAGTTCCAGCTACTTGGGAGGCTAGGGTGAGAAGATTGCTTGAGCCTAGGAGGCAGAGGTTGCAGTGAGCCAAGATCACACCATTGCATTTCAGCCTGGGTAACAGAGCAAATCCTTTCTCAAAAATAAAAATTTTTTAATAGCATTGAAAACTCAGTTATCTTCTTGAATGTTTCACAAACTACTCTCGGTATATCACTTACATAAAGATGAAAATTCAAACCAAAAAAAATGAACAAACAAACAATAAGAGGTCAGGTTATTTTGAAGATGTCTTTTGGAAAAGTCATTTCCATTAGGAAAAGCAGAAAATGAGACTCAACCACTCCTACATAATCCACAGATAAGTAACACAGAGATCAGTAATTAAACTTTTACCTGCTAGTGCTCCAAGCCAATGCATACTAAACAATTCCTTCACAGGGCCTAGGAAAGCAGTAAGCTGAAGGATGTCATATTCTATTGTGTGGCAGATGTGTTCCCACTCATAAACAACTCTGTGGAACTCTTTTTTTTCAGCTTAGCAATTTGTCTATTTACTTCCATTTAAACTGCAATACCTCATGAGATTAGCAAACCCCTTCTAGAGGGAAGAAAATTAACATGCTTACAGGGCAGGTTTTCCTAAGCTATCAGGGAACTAAAAGGCAGCTGCCAACTCCCCTGAAACAAAAGCAGCAGCAACAGAATGAAGGAAAAAGCACTTCAGAAAATTCTATATTCTGTTAGCACCTTTCCCCTTAAACACAGAAACCTCAAGCATCAGAACAGACAACCATGAAGGTGACACTTTGAGAAAACTAAAGGAGGTGAGATCTCAAACAGTTTTACTTGAATTGTCCGTTAAATGCATATTTGACCCATACAAAAAGGAAAATATCAGGTTACCCTGACACAATTTCCCAGGTTGCTTGAATTTTCATCTAAAGGAATTTAAGAAACACACATTTTCTGAAGATGGTACAGTAAATTATTTCGTGGAGGACTTACACATTTAAAAGGCATCTATAGTATTAAATGTTTAATATTTTTGGCAATAAATATATTATTTGCTACTAATACCCAGAAAAAAAAACTCGATGTGATTTCAACTAACGCCACTTCTATTTTCATTCCTGTTTTCAATCTTCCTGCATTAGTTGAGAAAGCTCACTATTCTTGTCATTTATAATCACATTTCTGTTTGAGCATTGTTTCTGATTCTTTGTTTTCTAAGTTTACAAACCAAAGCACTTGCCATTAATCTCTCTAGACAGAAGACCTGAAGGTTGGCCATTACATCTATTAATATCGGTCACTATTTAGAAGAAGCAAAGTGTGTGTTAGAACATTTACAGCAATCCATTTGTCACATGAATAATATAAACGGTACAAAAAAATGCTTCTACATTACGGAACAGGATTATAAAGTAAATCATTTTAACTGTATTCAAACAGAGATTGAAAACTAACCAATAATCTGAGAAATCCATATTATGTTCAGTTGAAGCTCATGTGAAGTGCACATTACAGTGAATTCTCAAAAATTCTGTGCCCCAGCCTGGAAACATACAGAGACTCCATCTCTACAAAAAAGAATTTTTTAATAGCCAGGAATGGTGGTACATACTTACTGTCCTTGCTACTTGAGAGACTGAGTCGGATGGGTCACTTGAGCCCAGGGGTTTGAGGCTGCAGTGAGCTAGGATTGTGCTTCTGAACTCCAACCTGGGCAACAGAACAAGATTATGACTCTAAAAACATAAAAAGTCTGTGCTGTATGCAAAAATGCATTTTAAGGGTATAGACTTTCTTAATCTAGGGTCACTAATTTAATGAAGAAATGAACATGTCCATGTTAATATTCTCCTAAAGTACAAAAAACACAAGTTTGAAAAATTATTCTTACGAAAACTGTCTCTTGAGATTGTATTTTTCTTTACCCATGCACTAGGTAAAATTTATTAGTTTGCTCATAAGCTTATTAACAAAAGCACATATTCCTAATATTTGCTTTTGCTTTTTTTTTTGTTTTTATTTTTTTATTTTTATTTTTTTTTAGAGTCTCACCCTGTTGCCCAGGCTGGAGTGCAATGGCATGATCTCAGCTCAATTCAACCTCTGCCTCCAGGGTTCAAGTGATACTCCTTCCTCAGCCTCCTGAGTAGCTGAGACTACAGGGACCCCACCACCATGCCAGGTTAATTTTTTGTATTTTTAGTAGAGACAAGGTTTTGCCACGTTGGCCAGGCTGATCTCGAACTCCTGGCCTCAAGTGATCTGCCCACCTCGGCCTCCCAAGGTGTTAGGATTACAGGCGTGAACCACCATGCCTGGCAAGTATTCTTAATATTGATGTGCATTCCATGTAAAGGCTGTGTCTGAGGTCTGAAACTTCTAGAGAATTATTTCAGTTTTTCTATATTCAACCATAAATGAACATATTGTTTCTCTTCTATACGACAGGGTATTTATGCAGATGTTTTTTTCTGGAAAAAAATAAATTACAACTTTCTAATAGTGAAAAATGACTAAATATTACTCTGTAATTACTCTACTTTGAATGCCTTTCAATGTTTTTTTCTGAAGCCAATATTTGAGGCTGTACATTGTCATCCACATTTTGTATGGAATATGTAGTCATATTCTATATATATATAGAATATATAGTCATATTCTATATATATATAGAATATATAGAATATATAGTCATTCTATATATATCATGCATGTTAAAAATACTATAAAGCATTATTAAAATAGAAATATTGTGATTTATAAGATGCTAAGATGCCAATTTTAAATCTACCAGATACTATTTCAATTACAGAGAAGTTAACTCTTACCTAATGTGCCATCTTTGAAACAAAAAAATGGCTTTAATGGAGGGAGGAGCAAGATGGCCGAATAGGAACAGCTCCAGTCTCCAGCTCCCAGCGCGAGCAACACAGAAGACCGGTGATTTCTGCCTTTTCAACTGAGGTACTGGGTTTATCTCACTAGCGAGTGCTGGACAATCAGTGCTGGTCAGCTGTTGGCCTCACCTGGGAAGCGCAAGGGGGAAGGGAATCTCTTTTCCTAGCCAGGGGAACTGAAACACACAACACCTGGAAAATCAGGTAACTCCCACCCCAATACTACACTTTAAGCAAATGGGCACACCAGGAGATTATATCCCACACCTGGCCGGGAGGGTCCCACGCCCACGGAGCCTTCCTCATTGCTAGCACAGCAGTCTCCAATCTAACTGCAAGGCAGCAGCAAGGCTGGGGGAGGGGCGCCCGCCATTGCTGAGGCTTAAGTAGGTAAACAAAGCTCAAACTGGGTGGAGCTCACAGCAGCTCAAGGAGGCCTGCCTGTCTCTGTAGACTCCACCTCTGGGGACAGGGCACAGCTAAACAATAACAACAACAACAACAAAACAAGCAGCAGAAACCTCTGCAGATGCAAACGACTCTGTCTGACAGCTTTGAAGAGAGCAGTGGATCTCCCAACATGGAGGTTGAGATCTGAGAACAGACTGCCTGCTCAAGTGGGTCCCTGACCCCTGAGTAGCCTAACTGGGAGACATCCTCCACTAGGGGCAGACCGACACCCCACACCTCACAGGGTGGAGTACACCCCTGAGAGGAAGCTTCCAAAGCAAGAATCAGACAGGTACACTCACTATTCAGCAGTATTCTATCTTCTGCAGCCTCTGCTGCTGACACGCAGGCAAACAGGGTCTGGAGTGGACCTCAAGCAATCTCCAACAGACCTACAGCTGAGGGTCCTGACTGTTAGAAGGAAAACTTACAAACAGGAAGGACACCCACACCAAAACCCCATCAGTAAATCACCATCATCAACGACCAGAGGCAGATAAAACCACGAAGATGGGGAAAAGGCAGGGCAGAAAAGCTGGAAATTCAAAGAATAAGAGTGCATCTCCACTTCCAAAGGAACGCAGCTCATCGCCAGCAATGGATCAAAGCTGGACGGACGATGACTTTGATGAGATGAGAGAAGAAGGCTTCAGACCATCAAACTTCTCAGAGCTAAAGGAGGAATTACGTACCAAGCACAAAGAAACTAAAAATCTTGAAAAAAGAGTGGAAGAATTGATAACCAGAATAATTAATGCAGAGAAGGCCAGAAACGAACTGACAGAGATGAAAACCATGACACGAGAAATACGTGACAAATGCACAAGCTTCAGTGACCGACTCGATCAACTGGAAGAAAGAGTATCAGC
>NW_012114932.1:12278986-12309919 GCF_000951035.1 Colobus angolensis palliatus | reverse complement strand
ATGGGTGCTGACGAGTTGATGGGTGCAGCACACCAACATGGCACAAGTATACATATGTAACAAATCTGCACGTTATGCACATGTACCCTAGAACTTAATAAAGTATAATAATAATAATAATAAATTGGCTTTAATGCTGTTCTAGTCATCTATTGATGCATAACAAACCACCTCCACTTAGGGTCATAATAGTACTAAAGACATTCATTTTGCTCACAAATCTTCAATTTGGAAGAGGCATATTGGGGAAAATGTAATCTCTGCTTGATGCCATATCAGTTGGTGTAGTTCAAAGGCTAGAAGCAATTTACCAACTGAAGCTAGAATTGCTTAATGTTCATGTAGGCAACCTATAGACCATAGGTCAAATCTGGCATACCTTCTGTTTTTGAAAAGAAACTTTGACTGGGACACAGCATTTCTCATTGGATTATGTATTGTTCTTTAACATTTGTTTTTATTTATGGCTATTTTTGCAGAAAAGAATTAAGTAGCTCTGACAGAGACTGTATGGCCCCGCGATGTAAACATTTGCTCTCTAACCCCCTTTATTAAAAAAATGCTATGTTCTCTATGAAGACTCACTCAATCACATGTTTGGAGGTAGACTTTGGTTGTTGACTAGCACCTCAACTTTGGCTGTCATAAAAAATTCTACACCATCCTCACCATGTAGCAGTTTGATTTTCTCATGACATAATGGCTAGGTTCCAAAAGTGAGCAATGCAAGAAACAGTAAATGGCAACAGCTAGTTTCTTAAGACATAGGCAATAACATAGTCCGGACTGAAGAGAAGGGGCATACATACTCTCATCTCTTGAAAGAAGGAGTATCAATAAATTTATGTTACGTTTTAAAACCACCATTCACTCATGACCACATTTCAATGAACTATTTCAAAATACTTATGTCATAGAAATTACTTAAATGTTCTTCAACTATTTACTGAGCCCATATAATGTAGAATGCATCTATAAGTAAAACAGATATCACCCTTGCTTGAAGGAACATATATTTGAGCATAAGAAAAATGTGAATAATAACTGTGTAAATAAAAAATATGAACATGATAACTTTAGAGAACAATAAATATTACAACAGAGCAGAAGTGGAAGAGTTGGGAGTCTTACTACTTTTGGTCAGGGAGGCCCTTGCTCCATTGATGACATTATCAGTCCTGAAAAGATATGATTGCCAAGCACAGCATGCATAAAGATAATAAACGCAAACACCGTTAAACAAAAGCGAGCCTGTGATACTCAAACAGGAGAGGGAAGACAAGTGCGACTAGAGCATAATCGGTAAGGAATCCAAAAGAGACACAGTCAGAGAGGCAGAGGGAAGTCAGGCCATGGGACTCTTAAATAAAACAATGTGGGATTTTCTTCTAAGCTTAATAGGAAATCATTGCAGTGCTGTAAATGAGTGGCAGGCTCTAATTTTGTTTTCAAAACTTACTCTCGCTGCTGGGAAGAAAGGATTCTGGCCGAGTAGGGCAGGTGAGGAGGGCAATTAATTGAGACAGTGAATATGATAACCAGGTAAAAGCAGACAAACTAATTGAAAAACAATTGCTATACTCAAGGCAAGAGATAGTGGCGACTTTAGCTTGGGTGCCAGGAGATAAGATGAAAATAAATGGAATAATGAGAATTTTAAAAATAGAGCCAGCAGGATTGATTGTAGGAGGAGTGGAGAAAAAAGAAAGGTTGTATGGTGAATTACCCCTGAAACCCAGGTTGGCTTAACTCTGACCTAGTCTGGGACTGGGGGCTACTCATTTAGTAGTTAGAAGCGCTTCACCCAAATGTAACTTCTCACTGAAAGGGACTTCCTTTCTTTAGCAGTCCCAGTTCAACAAAGCTGAAGTTAGTAGTAGCTGGGCTTTCTTTGAATACTCCTTGCTCAACTGGCATCTGAAACCAGACTACTTGCCCTCTGAACGCTAACTCTAATTTCTTGCAAATAAACCTGTTCTCATGCTTGAAAAAAAGTTAAGGTGAGGCTAGTTGTGGTGGCTCATGCTTGTAATCCAGCTCTTTGGGAGGCCAAGGTGGATGGATCACTTGAGGCCAGGAGTTCGAGACCAGTCTGGCCAACATGGCAAAACCCCACCTCTACTAAAAATACAAAAATTGGCCAAGGTAGAATAGGACTCAGAGTCTCTTCCCCAGACCAATGTCCCAAAGCGTCTGCCAGCAGAGTCATAGCACTGTATGCTTCTTAGTGAGATGATGAGAAAATAGGAAATTTTGTTGGGCTTTGTATTTAAAGGTCACTAACACAATGTGTGCTTTAGGTCATACTACATGATACTAACCTCACCACAGAAAATGATGCAAAGGGAGAACTCAACGTGACTCCTTGGGTTTTGTTTTGGACCAAATGTTGCAATTTACTAAAAATGGAAAGAAAAATAACAGGTTTGGTGTATGTTTATGGAGAGAGGGAAGTGCAGTGAGAATTAAGAACTCCATTTTGGCCACGCCAAATCTGAGTTAGCTATCATGTATTAAAGTTGCTGATGAGGCCGGGCGTGGTGGCTCAAGCCTGTAATCCCAGCACTTTGGGAGGCCGAGATGGGCGGATCACGAGGTCAGGAGATCGAGACCATCCTGGCTAACATGGTGAAACCCCGTCTCTACTAAAAAATACAAAAAACTAGCCGGGCGAGGTGGCGGGCGCCTGTAGTCTCAGCTACTGGGGAGGCTGAGGCAGGAGAATGGCGTAAACCCGGGAGGCGGAGATGCAGTGAGTTGAGATCTGGCCACTGCACTCCAGCCTGGGAGACAGAGCGAGACTCCGCCTCAAAAAAAAAAAAAAGTTGCTGATGAAAAATGGAGAACTATATGGAACACAGAAGTTCTCAAGAAGACTAAAGAAGGAGCAAAGATAATTTTAATACCCCCGCAAATATGCCATCTGTCATCAAATATTTTCCATTGACTGTGAGGGGAATGAGAGTTGTTGGAACAGGCAGGTAAATTCAGGCAGCTGAGCTTACTTCTGAACCTGAGTCTCTAATGGCCTCTGTTCTCTGGGAGCTCCCACCTGATAGAGAGAAAGTCATAATCCCTACCATGAGTTTTAAAAAGTGGTAACCTTGGGAAAAAATTAAAAATAAAAAAATTTGAGATATTGGGAATATTTTCTAATTCCATTCTGCCCCAGAAGCTGGGTTAAAGCCATAAACAATATCCAGAAAGTTTTTACTAACTTTCCACCCAGTTGATGACAAGCCTACTAAAAGTGTGGGACTCACCCTAAGGAAAAAATATGCAGAATGTTTCTCAAGAGCAGATGCCACTTTCTGTTACCTCAATTTTTTTCTTTTTTCTTTTTTTTTTTGAGATAGGGTCTTGCTCTGTTGCCCAGGCTTGAGTACAGTGGCATGATCTCGGCTCAATGTAGCCTCTGCCTTCTGGGTTCAAGCAATTTTTGTGCTCAGCCTCCCAAGTAGCTGGGACTACAGGTGTGTACCACCACGCTTGGCCAATTTTTGTATTTTTAGTAGGGGTGGGGTTTTGCCATGTTGGCCAGACTGGTCTCGAACTCCTGGCCTCAAGTGATCCATCCACCTTGGCCTCCCAAAGAGCTGGATTACAAGCATGAGCCACTGCGACTAGCCTCACCTTAACTTTTTTTCAAGCTTGGGTGAGAAGGCAGAATGAGAAAAAACACAGAGAGCTACTTATTTCCCCCAGTAATTTCCAGTGTAACAAAAGGCAAGATCAACAAGGGATGAAAATCTTGAGGGTACTATTAGGTAAGCAGGGGAGATAAGAAAAGGTGCTTTGCAGCCCTTGTGGTTCCTCTATCAACTAGGTATTGATAATACTTGGAAAAATCCTTGGGTTCCCCTGTGTTTACCCTTCTTTATTCAGGAAGAAAGTAGGAATGGATCTTGCAGAATGGCAGGTGGAGATGGGCATGTAAGTTCATGTCTAATAGTCTCTGAAATCTTCTGTTAAGTGTCCTTTCACTTGAATTAGTAGAACCATACAGAGTCCAGAGATAATCCTCATGGAATAAGACACACCCAGCTATGACATAAAATCCACATAAAATATTATATATCAAATGATTATATATCTGAGTTAAATAATAATTCATTAAATAATGAATTATTTAATCTTCATTCAAATACACGAATACATGGTCAAGTGCTTGGGACATTCCCAGGCACACAGTAAATATACAATAACTATTGGTCAACCATATTATTTCTATTTTAGAATTGCTGATATTATCTGTAATTGGCTTATATTATACATTCTGCTAAGGTTACTTTTTGACAATGAAGTAGGTATTTACAAAGTAAAATCTCATGCTCCAGCTTGTGAGGATTTAGCTTCTCCCTTCCACTAGGAAGTCATTTTAGATCTGGTAAAACAAGCCCTCACATTTGAAAAGAAATGCTTGAAGACAAGAATTTGCACAATAAAAGACAGTTTATACATGTTTGAATTCAGCTTTTCCTCATCTCACTAAAAGTGGACACAACAAGTGCTGAAATAATACATTTGGATGCTTTACCCTGAATGCACTGTGTCAACATTTCAAGCATTTTCAAAAATACTCTTTTTCTGCTTCAAGATATAGCTCCAAATTTTGATGATGAACGGAGATGCCAGTTTGCTTGCTTGGATTTTAGTCTTCACATTTGCTGAAACATAGCTAAATGAGTTTAGGAAGACACAATACAAATAGCCCTGCACAAAAGATTTCAAATCAAATGATACTGGTTCTATTTCCATCTACCTACATGTGCCATTTTACAGTTTTGTCAACTTCACTCTTCCTTTTCTAAAAAGGAAGGGAGTCCAGCTGCCCTAATTCATTGTTCCTCAGGCCTCGCCCCAGGAATTTCTCTGCTCTGGTGAAAACTGATAATGACTTTAGGGTCCTCTACAAGTAACCTGTAAGTGAGCTAAATATTAACCATGGAGATATCATCTTCAATAGCCCAGGTGCCAATAGCCTTTTGGGAACTCCTCAAATATTTTCTATGTATTTTTTTACAGGTTCAAAACTTTATTGTTTTAAAACTGCACGTGTCTTTTAAAATGTAATATTTTGTTATATAAATAACGCTTAAATAATTTCTTCTAAATGGTTTATGATCACTAAATTTTTTTAATAAAAACAAACAGAAACTTAGAGTTCCCTACTGAAGAATTATGATGGGATGGCTAGGCGTGGTGGCTCACACCTATAATCCCAGCACTCTAGGAAGCCGAGGGGGACAGATCACTTGAGGCCAGGAGTTTCAGACCAGTCTGGCCAACATGGTGAAACCCCATCTCTGGAAAAAACCAAAAGTTAGACAGGCATGATGGCAGGTGCCTGTAATCCCAGCTACTCGGGAGGCTGAGGCACAAGAACCCCCTGAACCTAGAAGGCAGAGGTTCCTATAAGCTAAGATCACACCACTGCACTCCAGCCTGGGTGACAGAGCAAGATAGCAAGATCCCATCTCAAAAAAAAAAAAAAGAAAAGAATTATAATGGGAAATACACATACAGTCAAATTTACATTTTGGTCTTTAGACAGAATATATTATACCCATCATACAGTGTCACATATACTGTATGTCTATATAAGTGTGTGTAAATATGTACAATACACACCAGTACACACCATACAACAGCGTCTTTCCCTAATAATATGTATTCTGGGGAATAGGGGAATCACAACGGTCCCGTATCTCTTGGCTAGGGAAAATGTGGAGAGGACAGCAGATCCCACATTGGCAGCTAAGAAAAGAAAGGGGGAGAACCAAGAGAGGAGGTAGGATCATGGAAGACAGATTTGATCTTTGTCTATTCTTGGACTAAAGACAAGGATATTTTAAAATAAAAATTGTGTTGAGTATCAGGCATTTCATATGATGCATGCTAACCTATATAATTTTCCAACAATTTTATGAAACATGTATGCTGTGTTTATTTGAACTGACACTCAAAGGGATTATTTTTTACTATTAGCAATTATATTTTGTACCATTTTTTGGTGCCTTAATCGCACCAATTCTCATTGTAATTCTTAGAAAAACTCTATGAAGTGTGAGTTATCAATCTCATGTTTCTTATAAGAATATCAAGGTCTAAAATATAAATAATCTGCACAAGGTAAAACTACTAAGTAGCAGATTTGGGTTTATGTCCACTGAGTGAACACATTAATTGACTGGGTTTTCCATTGTGAGGGAAACTCATTCATACTTATCATATTTCCACAGATGTGAATGAGTTTCCTTTCCAGTGCCCAGGAAGGAAACGTATAGGCAAGCATTGCTAGGTTTCTTCCACCTCCCCACTCACTCCCTTCAGGAATGAAGGACTGGCTTGTCTGTTTGGTGATCTAGGCGGAGGGGATAGAGCATGGTCAGTTTGACTTCCGTCTGTAATTTCAGAGTCAGCCTGACCACTGTTCACGTGCTTTCTCTTCTGTTCTGGCTTGAAGCTTATAGTGACAGAATCACTTGGGCCTGATGAATGAGTCAGAACGTGGAACAAGGTTATGTAGAGCCTTATAAAATAAGACAGAGAAGTCAACAGCCCTTCTGGCACTCGTAACTGGTATAATGCCTGAGCAATCTGGGTCTTCTACATTGATGTTGTTACATAATTATGAAAGAGGCTAGAAGAAAAAGGTATACATTCTAAATATGCAAAGAAGAAAAAATGGGAAGGTTGTTATTTTATCTGCAGAATAGAAATAAAAATAGAAGAGAAACAATTGCCCTTAATTAATGAAATAAACTCAGCATCAATTACAGAGGTGAGCATATAGCTGATATGCAATTTTTGTTTATTTTAATTTGTTTGGATGTAGGTATCTACAATCCAAATCACACAATAGGAATAACAGCATGTAGAAGTAGGGAGGTGCTAATAATATTTTAATATTGTTTATCTGCAAAAAAGAAAGAGATGACATCTTAAAGAAATTTCATGTATTTTTTCTATCTACAGATATTTGCAGTCTTTGGATCTGATCTAATATAAAGTATAATGTCAGCACTGATTGACAAGTAATTTAGAACAATCTTCTCCTAAATAATACACAATTGACAGATACTGTAGAACAACCTTCTCTGTAGCAGCTAGACTCATAGCAACTTGGAAAATTGGATTTTTCAAACCCTGGATCAACTGAGGCAATAGTACGAGGTATTAGTGTGTGTGTCTCTGCTTTAGGTAGTGATAAACTAGCTTTACACAACCACCTTTGCCACTGACAAAGACAGACCTGCTTGTGTTGGGCCCCTTTTCTTAAAAAGAGGCCCTGCCACAGGGAACCACTATTTATTTCCGTAAATGGATCTCATGCATTTTCTACCATATATGTCTTGTCTCCAGCTAACTTCTGCTAATTTTGTCTTCAAACACTTTATTATCTTGACTCCTGTATAGGTTTCAGCTACTTCCAAAGTGAGATACCAGATCACCAATGCAAAGAAGGGGACCAAAAAGAAAAATCAATTTTACACACATTGCTTTGGTTCCAATATATGTGTTCCTCCAAAATTCATGTGTCGGAACTCAAACCCAAAGTTTAAGTTAAGATGGTATTAAGAGGTGAGGTCTTTGAGAGACAATTGGTATTCATCATGAATGGAATTAATGTCCTTATAAAAGTGGCTTCAGAGAGCTGCCTCATCTTTTTCATCCCTTCCATTTCTTCTGCCATGTGAAGACACAGCTTCAGTCTCTTTTTGCTTCCTTCTGCCATATGAGGATGCAAGAAGAGAGTGCCATTTTGGAAGCAGAAAGTAACCATCAACAAAAACTGATTCTGTTGACACCTTAATCCTGAACTACAGAGCCCCCAGAACTATAATAAATAAGATTTCTATTCTATATAAGTTAACCAGTTTCAGGTATTTTGTTATAGCAGAAAGAACAGGCTGAGACACACATTTTATCTGACCACCCACCTCCCGCCAACAAAAGAGGTTTGTGAGGCTGAGAGATGAGTTAGAGATCCAAGGCAGACTTCCTCTGGAATGTGCGGGAGCAGAATCATTTTCCTTGTCCACTGCGAGGGAGAGTGATGTTCCATCCTATTTTTTGCCCAATGATAAGACAGTCAAGGATATAATTCTGAGAACCTGATGCCATTTTTTAAGTGATATGATATGAGAATTGGTTACTCCAACTTGAGGAATGAAGAGTAGAAGTTCACTGAAATAACCTGTAGCATCAGAGTATAGAGTTGTAATTTGAGAATAAATTGCATTCCCACCAACAGGACAAATTTACACATTTTCTGAGGAAGAGATGCAGAGCGAAAGACAGAACAAATGAATCCATGCTAAGCTTTGATAAAGGGGACTTTTTCCGAAGACAGTAATGGCACTTCTTCTGAGAAAGTCTGAGTGATGGTGGGCTGTGAAGAAACCAGGAGCAGAGAGAGAAGACAGAAGACAGAAGGCAGAATTTGTTCTTTTTTTTTTTTTTTTTTTTTTTTTTGGAGATGGAGTTTCACTCTCATCACCCAGGCTGGAGTGCAATGGTGTGATCTTGGCTCACTGCAACCTCCACCTCCCAGGTTCAAGCAATTCTCCTGCCTCAGCCTCCCAAGTAGCTGGGATTGCAGGCGCCCACCATCACGCCTGTCTAATTTTCATATTTTTAATAGAGACGAGGTTTCACCATGTTGGCCAGAATGGTCTCGAACTCATGACCTTAGGTGATTCATCTGCCTTGGCCTTCCAAAGTGCTGGGATTACAGGCATGAGCCACAGCACCTGGCCTAATTTCTTCTTTAAAAAGGGCAAGTGAAAAAACCCCACTGAGTGGTGTCTCTGAAACCTCCACAGAAGTGCTCATGAGGGACAGTCAGCAATAAAACATCCACTGTGGTTACAAAGGGAAACCTATGGCATCTGTGCTGAAACTTTGTAGATCTTAACCTTTACTTCCTTCCTTGTGTTCCCTCCTTTAGGCTCCAAAAATCCAGGTTTGCAAGACAAAAATTCGTAGGAAACGGTAGGAAAGCAAGCATATCCTTTTCCCACCATAGAATTCCTGCTGCTGGTAACTGACCCAAGTTGGTGGAGGGGAAGAATTTTGATTTGAAGTTCAGCATATGGATTACATTGTACTGGAAATAATAATTATTGATCCAGGGCTAAAATGACTTGAAGACAAGTTAATATTTGAAAGTGACCTCTGGGCCATATCCTAGATATAATCCAAGGTATTAAACAAGCCCCCAAATAGGGATATTAAGTACTTGTCATAAGAAAAGAGTAACCTTGTTCTCTTTTCCATGCTAAGAGTTCAATTTTTCAACATAAAAGTCATAACGAATTCTGTCTTAGGCTTTGATGCTGATTGTTCATTGTCACTCTTTGTCTCATTGCTACTGGCTAATATGGACACACTTAAGGGTGGACAACACATGAAAGTTCTCTAAGGGAAAAGGGTTTACATGGCTCAGTTTCCAGAGAGAAGAGAAGGCATAGGCAGCGGCCCTGTGCATCAACTTGTTGGGGCTGAGTAATATTATATGAAAAAAGAGATGTCCTCTTCCACATCAGTTAAGAGAGACAGAGGGAGAAAAGATGAAAATATTCATTCTAGGGATATCACAGAGAGAATCCACATTCTAAAAGAAGTTAAGTTTAAATATCTCATCACATCATACTATTTGAATGAATGAGGACATGACCAAACCACTGTTATCTATTACAGAGAGTTGCCTGGCTAGAAATGACAAATGAACAGTTTAATGTCAGACAATATTTGCAATAGATCATAATAGAGTATATGTAATAAACAGGTAGTTTGACATAAAATCCAATTCCTATGCATCCTTGGGCAGTGCTTCTTGAAGAACAGAAACAGCCCAGGGAATTATTTATCTTCTCCCAAGTGGTAAAATTAAGAAAGTTTTAGCTCTGGGAAAATATTTCTAACAACTAAACTTCTGAGTATGAGTCCATTATGTCTGCTGCAAACCAGGTAGGCCAATCTTCAGAAGTCAGTGGGCTTCTGGTCACTTTTTTTTTTTAATTCAACCTGCCATCATGGACTAGCCTGCTGAGGCTGAAGTCCCATATCCAGTCTTCCTTTTCTGCTCAACTTCTTGTTGATCTTTATTTCTGCCTGGCCCACCAATGTCATCCAGCCTGTATTTCTCCAACTTCTGACCAACCTGCTACTGGCTAATTACAGAAGCCACTCACATGGCAGCATGAGTCAGACACACTTATGCTCTGGCCACAAGAGCCTAAGTGTTCTGTTCTAGCCATGCCTGTGAATAGAAGAACTGCATGCCTATGGCCAGGGATTCTCTCAAATTTGTACCTGTCTACTCTAAAGATAGAATTGGAAAAGTTCAATCCTATGTGATTTCCGGAGGGACAAAACGTAATCACATTTTTCCTGAACCAATTATCTTTTCACCATGGCAGGAATCAGATTCATTGCCAATGGGCCTAACATTTGCTGCCATCAAGATTTTTGTAGTTGTTGCTCCACATACATCTTTAAAGCAAACCTCGATTTTTCTTTGCAAACTCAAATTAATTATGTGACCCCATCTACTACTGACAATGCTTTTATGTACAATGGCTCATGTGGAACTAATCACTTCCTCCTATAGGTGCTAGTTGAGTGAGGTGGTAAGTTATCCTTTTTAGACCTCTGCATTTCCATTGGCTGAGATGTGATATGTTATGCACTTTACCTAATCATAAACACAGCTCTAGAGGCAGTGTGTGGTTTGCGTTGATGCTTTCAAATAGCACTGGCTCTTTTCAAGGCTTATTCTGAGGAATCAAGTTATTTTAATCAGATGAAGTTTCATTTTTCCCTCATTGGCACAAAACACAATTGACATATCTTTAAAATACACATTGACAATTTCCTTTCATTTCCTCCTTCTCTTGTAAATATAGATACAACCAGATTATCACCATGACAAAACTGAAACTACATTAATCGCCTCACCTAGCAAGGCATTTTTTCCTTTACCGGGAAATCTGACTTGTATCACTCACTTCACTGTAACCTGCTTCTAACATACAGAGCTTTTATATGAGTACATTCTTGCCCTTGATAATTTTTTAAGTAAATGTAAATATATACTCTGAATAAAATGCAGTTAGACACAAACATATTTATAAAATTACATTTTGATTTTATAAGAATCATTCCATCTACAAATCTCAAGATATTGTAGGCAATAAATTCTAAATGAATTAAATTGCTGCCAGATGTGTATTTGGATTCTTTGAGCTTTTCTTTTTTACACAAATCTTCATTAGATTGGTATTTCTCCAACAATAAGGAATTAAGTAATTTTCCAATAATTTAGGTGATACTTGGTGAATATTTCTGTAGCTCATAGGAAACTTGAAAACAGTACATGTGTTAGATCACAGCAATGACGGTCAATGGCAAAACAAAATTGGAGATAGAGTAGCTTTTCCATCAGTGAGCCATGAGACAGGGTACACGCAGCCTCAGCTGCAGTGCTGGCTCTCTTATGAATACAATGTGTGATCACATAGAGGGTGTAACTACAAAAGCCATGAGGAGGTGGCCCTAACCTAAAATGAATTTTGTACCCATCAGTCACAATCTAAAGATTTCATTATTTCAGCTTAATTCATTTAAGTAAACCACTACGGTTTTTAAAAAATATCCTCTTTTAAAAATGCAAATTTTTCTGAAAGGGAAAATCTCATATCACACTTCAGGAAAAATTAATTTAACATGCCTCGTCATAACCTGAGAAACAGGAGGCAGTGTAAGGTCACTAGCTGTCACAGGAGCATGAGCAGATTAGACAATGAAAGGAGGTACAAAGCCGAAGATAAACTTCACTAGCTTCACAATTTTTTTCAAGATGCTCCTATTCGGTGCAATATGTCTCTAAGGAAAGATCACAAACTGTAACTTGTCTCAGGCTATTTTTCTTTCTTACAATCACGTTCTGTCTTAATTTCCAGGCAAGTTTATCCATGATTCTTAAATCCCAGTTGAGTTTTACATTCAGCCCAGGATTCGGGTCAGAACAAATGGATTTGAATACCAGCTTCGTCACTTAAAGACTGTATGATTTTGAACAAGCTACTCAGCGTGCCTGGACTCCAGTTTCCTCAGGGCTAATACATCTAACCCTCTGGATTGCTGTGAGGATTTGATAGAATGATGCCCATCAAGGGCTTAGCAGAGTACCTGGCTCATAGCAATTGTAATAATTACCGGATTTACAGGGTCATGGACAGAGTGGAGAGCAGCTCAGTGGTAGAAGTCAGGACAGTCACCTATGAAACAAGGGAAGAGAAAGCGGTAGAAAAGACCCTTGAAAGACAAGCATGACATAAATCAGGTTGTGTTTATCTTGCCTTTGGTTTTCAGGACTGAAAACAATCTCCCTGTCTTCCCATATCCAAAAACATCCCTGGAAGCTAATAACAATAGAGAGTATTAAAGAGGCTGCCCCTGACATGGCATGCAAGCTAATGAACCAACTAGAAGTGATTCTATTACTGAGATATCTGTAGATACTGACATAAGGCATTTTTCTCCCAGTCTTCTCTTCACCATGCAGACAATTGTTCCAGAACAATAGATGCTTATCCCCTGTTCTTCACATCACCACCACAAATATCATTCTAAATAACATTTTAAATTACTTTTTAATGTAATTTTAAAAAACTATAAGGACTGAAATAATTAGAAGACAAATAAGAATACCATATCAAAATAAAGGCCTTATTAATTGAATTAATAAGAAAATTAATTTACTCAAATTACAGGAATCCAGACAAGGGATTCATGAATAATTTATATTTGCATGGATTTGAAATCTGTAGACCAATTGGTCTTAAATAAACATAATTATTTTTATCAGTCTAAAAATCCTAGTTAAGCTGCAGCATGATGACTTTGAATCATGTTATTCCTTTATATCTGTTTTGTTTATGTGAATACAAACAGAAAGTATTTAATAATTTTCACCAAGAGATGCATTTAATAAGGGAGACCATCTGGAAATCAATGTCCTATGAATAATTTTGAAATAGAAATTATGTAAGCAGGAAACTATGACAATGGCATGAAAATGATGATACTGGTTTTGGAGACAAGGATATGTAGTACCAAAGAACAACTCTCTGTCCGAAGGTGAACAGCAGTTAGAGGCTCAGGAAGTATCTATTTCCCAGGAATATTGATATCATGTATAAATTGACATTAATTGAGGTTATTACTACTTTTTGTCTTGGATTTGTAATAGAAACACAACTCATTTTATTGTCCTTCACGTTATTGTATTTCACAGCTATTTCATTTCTTACAAATTGAAGGTTTGTGGCAACCTTACATCTAGCCATAACAACAGGTGCTCATTTCCTGTCTAATTTTGGTAAGTTTTGCAATATTTCAAACTTTGAATTATTATATCTGTTGTGGTGATATGTGATCAGTGATCTTTGCTTGATGTTACTATTATAATTGTTTTGGAGTGCCACAACATTTATATAAGATGGAAAACTTAGTCGATAAATGTTGTATGTATTCTGACTGCTTCACTAACCAACTTTTCCACTCTCTATCCCTCTTCTTGAGCCTCCTTATTTCCTGACACAGAATAACATTGAAATGAGGCCAACTAATAAGCATATAATGGCCTCTAAATGTTCAAGTGAAAAGAAGAGTCATAAATCACTCACTTTAAATAAACTAGAAATGATTAAGCTTAGTGAGGAAGGCATGTCAAAAGCCAAGACAGGTGGAAAGCTAGGTCTCTTGGGTCAAACATTTAGCCAAATTGTGAATGTGAAGTAAAAGTTCCTGAAGGAAATTAAAAGTGCTACACCAGTGAACACACAGATGATAAGCAAAACAGTCTTATTGCTGATATGCAGAAAATGTTAGTGGTCTGGATAGAAGATCAAATCAGCCACAACATCTTTTAAGCCAAAATCTAATCTAAAGAAAAGAGCTAATGTCCTCAATTTTGTGAAGGCTGAGAGAGGTGAAAAATCTGCAAAGGAAAAGTCTGAAGCCAGCAAGGTTGGTTCATGAGTTTTAAAGAAAGAAGTCATCTCCATAACATAATAATTCAAAAATGAAGCAGCAGATGCTGATGTAGAAGGTGCAGCAAGTTATCGAGATTTAGCTAAATGGCTACACTAAACAACAGATTTTCCATGTAGATGAAACAGCCTTCTGTTGAATGAAGATGCTATGCATGACTTCCATAGCTAGAGAGAAGTCAATGTCTGGCTGCAAAGCTTCCAAGACTGGTTGACTCTTAGGGACTAAGGCAGCTGGTGGCTTTAAGTTGAAGCTGGCACTCATTTACCATTCAAAAAATCATAAAGCATTTAAGAATTATGCTAAGCCTATTCTTCCTGTGCTCTGTAAGTAAAACAACAAAGCCTAGATGATAGCACATGTGTTTACAGCATGGTTTACTGTATATTTTAAGCTAAGGATTTGAGACCTACTACTCAGGAAAAAAGATTCATTTTCAAATATTACATTGACAATGTACCTAGTCACCCAAGAGCCCTGTAGACATGTACAACAATGCTAATGCCAGATTCATTGACAATGCACCTAGTCACCCAAGAGCCCTATAGAGATATCCAAGAAGGCTAATGTTTTCATGCCTGCTAATACAACATCCAGTCTGCAGGCAGTGACTCAAAGGGTAATTTTGACTTTCAAGTCTTATTATTTAAGAAATAGAGTTTGTAAGGCTATAGCTACCAAAGACAGTGATTTCCCTGTTGAAATTAGTACATTGAAAACCTACCAGAAAGGATTTATCACCCTAGATGCCATTAATATTTATATGGTTTGGATGTTCGTCCCTTGCAAATCTGATGTTGAAATATGATTCCCAATGTTAAAGGAGGGACCTGGTGGGAGGTGGTCAGATCATGGGGGCAGATCTCTCATGAGTGGTTTAGTACCATCCTGTTGGTAATAAGTGGGTTCACATTCAGTTAGGTCAAATGACATCTGGTTGTTTAAAAGCGTCTAGGACCTCCCCCTCCTTTCTCTCTTGCTCTGGCTCTCACCATGTAACGTGCTTGCTTCCACTACAATTTCTGCCATGACTGTAAGCTTCCTGAGGCCCTCGCCAGAAGCTGAGCAGATGTTGGTGTCATGCTTGCATCACCTACAGAAGTATGAGCTAATTAAACCTCTTTTTAAATAAATTATCTAGTCTCAGGTATTATTTTACCGTAATGCAAAAGCAGACTAACACAGAAAATAATTAATAATTCATGAGAGAAGGTCAAAAGATCAACATTAATAGGAGTTTGAATAAAGTTGGTTCCAAACTCCTGGATGACTTTGAGAGGCTCAAGACTTCAGAGAATTATGTAACTGTAGACATGGTGAAAATACCAAGAGAACTGGAATTAGAAGTGGGGCCTGAAGATGTGACTGAATTGCTATAATCTCATGATAAAATTTGAACAGACGAGGAGTTGCTTCTCGTGGATGAGCGAAGATAATAATTTGTTGCAATTGATTCTATTGCTGGTGAAGATGCTGTGAACACTGTTGAAATCACAACAAAGACATTAGAATATTACATAAACTTACTTGATAAAGCAGCAGCAGGTTATGACAGGATTTACTCCAATTTTGAAAGAAGTTCTACTGTGAATAAAATTCCATGCTATAGAGGTAAATCTTTCATGAAAGAAAAGGCCATGGTGTGGAAATTTTCACTGTTGTCTTATTCTAAGCAACTGCCACAGCCACCCCAACCTTTAGCAACCACTACCCTATTACTCAGCAGCCCTTAACGTGGCGGCAAGTACTTGCACCAGCAAAACGATTATTACTCACTAAAGGCTCAGATGATTGTTAGTATTTTTCAGCAATAAAGTACTTTCTAATTAAGATAAATACTTTTTAATGTAAAGTTTTTGCACAGTTGATAGACTACAACATGGTGTAAATATAACTTTTGCATGCACATTGGGAAATAAAAAAATGTGTGACTCAATTTATTGCAATGTTAGCCTTATTGCCCTTATCTGTAGGGGAACCCACAATGTCTCTGAGGTATGCCTCTAACTCATTTTTCATCCTTCCTTCTCTATTCATTTAATTCATTTTTAAAATTTATTATTATCTTTTATTTTTGACCTCTGCCCCACCCTCTCTTCCCATATTATTTCAGCTTCACACCATAACTGCACTAATTTTCCAAAAAATGCATCTCTAATCATTTTATTTTCTGCTTAAAAAACCTTGAGCATTACCTGTATAGTATTGTGTTAATCTACTTCCTTGATTTAAAATACTCAAATATACTTAGTTATCAAGCCAATTCAAATGACTAATTTTTCTTTGTTTTGTTTTCTGTATTCTGAAATACTCTCTACACCTCCCACTTCCACTGAGTAAAGTTGTATGAAAAGACAGTCCAGAAAAGTCATAGTGTGGTTTCCAGTGTTAGACAGGCTTGAGATCAAATAGAGGTTGTACCTGATCATCTTCTTTTCATCCTGGAGACAAAATTACACAAAAGACTGTAGCACTCCCCGAAAGCATAAATTATGGCAAGTAAAAACCTTTGTACCTATGTACCTGAGAGAATAGCTGACTATTTATGAGTATAGGGAAGATGTATGAACTAGTCCATGCAAAGTTTTTAGTACAGTGCCAGGCACACAGTAAGTTCTTTATACATGTCAACCATCAATAATACCATTGTTACTCTCATTCTTTATTAATTTGTTTTTGGAGACAAGGTCTTGCTCTGTTGTGGATGCTACAGTACAGCGGCACCATTGTGGTTCACTGCAGTCTCAACCTCTTGGACTCAAGCTCTTCTCCCACCTCAGCCTTCTGAGTAGTTGAGTTGAAAGGCACATGCCACCATGCCTGACTAATTTTGTCTTTTCTCCTTCTTTTATTTTTGTACAGACTGGGTCTTGCTACGTTGTCCAGGCTGGTCTCAGACTCCTAGGCTCAAGCAATCCTCCTGTTTCAGCTTCCTGAATAAGTGGCTGAGACTACAGGGGAGCACTTATAGGTTAATTTTTTCTTTGCTTTTTGTTATTTGTGTGTTTACTGCATTTGTTTTTGTTTTTGTAGTGACAGGATCTCACTATGTTGCCTAGGCTGGTCTCAAACTCCTGGGCTCAAGTCATTCTTTCACCTCAATCCCCCAAAGTGCTGGGATTACAGGCATGGGCCATTGTGCCTGGCCCATAATTTATTTTGACCCATAAGTTATTTTGAGGCCCAAAATAATATATTCTTCATTCATGACACTTAATTTATTATCTTCATCTCAAAGTAATGTGTACACCTATATAATGAGAGAGAGCTAAAGCAATATGATTATCAGATTTAATAATTTAAACCTTTTTTAAATTTCAGGGTGGATAGTTGAAATTTTATAGTAAAGAGGGCCATAACCAAATAACCAAATCCATAATATTTAAAGACAATACATAATGCAGGGTGTAAGATGCATCAGTACAAGGAAACATTGGATAAAGGCACACTAGTTAGGAGATTACTAGAAAAATATAAATGAACTGTCTCTGTTACCAGTGACAGAAGACATTGTGGAGGTAGACCAAATATGAGAGTTAAGCAAAGTGAAGAGAATAATTCCTATGCCTCAAATACAAATAGAAACAAAATATTAGAGGCTAAGATGAAAGGCATGTATTTTGTTGTGTTAGATGTCAGGAGCCTCAGATTATCAGTAATAGAAATGTGCAGCCAGCAATTACAAACAGGATTCTACAACATAAGAAATAAGTCAGAGCTAGAGACAAAACATCCTATGGTCAGATTGTTTGAGTCATAGAATTAAATAAACTCACGAAAGATAATTGCATTTCATGATGTAAAAAAATCCAAGGTACCCGTTAAGACCATCTGGTGTATTGAGGAGAACAGCTGTAAAAAAGAAAGAAACAAACAAAAAACAGAACAGAAGAGCAAAGTATCATGGAAGCCAAAAGAAAATAGATATTTCAAGAAGGCATGGCAGAAAGCTGCAGTTGCATCTCTCTAAACCTGTGTTTCTTCTTTCTGGGTCCACAGTTAAAGTCCACTTCCCAGCCCCACCTTACAGTTAAATACAGCCATGGAAGTCAATTCTCAAGCCTGGAGTATGAACAAACTGGTATTTCCTACTTCCACACCTGGGTCATAAAACGTCCCACCTGTGATTCTTGGTATTTATCCAGCTGGATAACTTTTAGAGCAATCTTGGCAACTTGTTGAAGAAGGTAAATATTGAAGTTGGCAGAGCTGCTCTCAACCTGGGTCTCAGAATGAAAGTGTGGAGCCCAGCGCACCTACTGTGGCCATTTAAGTGACTTAGGAAACAACTAGCACATCTTTGGTAGATGAATTCCACTTTCACAATTTTCCTTGTTTTCATTCCTGGGGATGAGCTGTATAACATTCATTTTTTAAAAATCCCCATGGGCCCATTACATGGGTGAGAATTAAAATTCCACAGTTTTCAGCCACCATTGAATTTGTAGGGTTTGTTTGTCACAGGAGTGAGGCTTTCTTAACTAGCATAGAAAGGTTATTTATAAGTTCTGACTGAAGAAGATGAGGAGTGAAAGGTCTTGAGATTTAATGTTCTTCAGGAAACAGTTTCAGGAAAGTGTGGAGAAAAAAAGCTATGTTTTCACAAGCGAAAGAATGATTGGAAAGTGTAGAAGTGAAGGCATTAAATGCAATTTTGGGTAAGGAGGGTTATGGAGAGGAGGAATTTTGTGCTGAATAGAAAGTAAGATACGAGACAATAACCTAATAAGAACACAGGGTCAAACAGGCTTTTTGTAAGGTTGTAGAATCGTAACAATATCTAAATGATGGACAGGAGGAAAGAGGTGCTGGAGGTGGAGAGATTGAAAATGCACGAAGAAAGATTTATACAGCAAAATCACAAAGTGAAAAAGGAGAAGAATGTGAGAACCGGTAATGCTTTTAACCTTTTACAAAAAAGTAGGGCCTTTCTTATTCCTTAATAGGTAGGAAGGTGATAATTTAATGAGAAAGAGTAGGAAGACTAGAAAAGGATTGAGATTCACTGTGTAAATGGGTGTCATGTATGCCCTAAAAATGCCTCTTTGTGGACTCCACCTATGACTCTCTGAAGCCCACATAGAAGCCCCTATTGCCGGCTCAGTTTAATCTAGCATGTAAAAAAATGCCAAGTGTCTTTTATCTTAGTGGGCTGTGGTAAAGGAGGAGTTCTTCTATACAAATAATAACTATAAAAAGAAGTATTTGTAAAGTCTATTAAATCTGTTTATACAGCACAAGTTTCATCTTGAGAACTCTTAGTTATTCCACAAATATTTTTTGAATACTATGACTAGGACCGCTGTCAAGAAAGAAATAACAAATAAGTAAACAAACAAATAATTTTAAATTATAAGTGCTATGAATGATATTATAATTTAAAGAGAGACTAAGAGGGGCTGTATGGGAGAGGATAACCTTTCAGTTTACTCACCATCATATACTAAACGCGTTCTACTTATAAATTGGAGGATTATGAAAAACGGTAAGTGAAGCTATAATAAATTCAGTGATTTGTCCAAAGTTATACCATTTTGGCCATTCATTCTAATTTCTGGCATCATTTTTAGAGCCAATTTAATTTCAGTTAGACCATGTTTGGACCTGTATCATTTCAGAAAATTTGTAAATGCTTTAGAAATATAGTTTTGTTATATGTCCCTCAATAAGGTATCTTAACAGTACCATATTAAGATACTCTTACCTTCATACAAGTTGATAGCTTTATTTTAAAACTTTTGTTTTGATAAGATGTATTAAAATCATATGCATAGACTCATATATGCATATATAATTTAAACATGAATATATATATTAAAATTTAATAGTGAATTTAAACAAAATTATGTAACAACAACGTTTCTTGCACTGCTGTTTAGCATCCTTTGTTTATCCTTGTGAAAAACTTCTTTCAAGGGTGTGTGATAATAATTCATTTTCAAGTAACCTGCTCTCAATGCATGTGAGTTCCTGAGAAAATTCTTTGGAGAACCAGATTCACAATGTATTTTTATATATTTGCTGAAATAAATGATAAGAGATAAATCACAACGAAGACAGTAAAATGTGAAATAAATACTATTATATGTGTGATTGATTTACTTTTTATCTCTAGAGGCATTATTTTTTCTTTATCTGCTGTGAAGCTTTAGTCAAATGGCCAGTAATATAAAATGTTTATGGTTTTGTGGATTGGAATTACAGTTTCTTGACCTATCTGATTCAGACTAGATCCTTGTCACAGTTTTTCATTTTAATGAATAGAGAAAACTTGTGAGAATGCTTATATGCTGCTATCTTTTTTACACTGGAACCTCAGGGAGTTTGAAAAAAAAATTCCTTTTCCAAACACAACTATAATTTCACACAGATTGTATTCATTTCCATAAAAGATAGAATATTTCAAAGTAGCACTCTGATTTTCAATGGCATAAAATAATGACTTATTTTCAGAATATGTCCAATTTTAATATCATAAACTTTAGCTTCTTACCCAGACTTCCAAAATAATGTGTAGAGAATTGAATACGTAAACAACTTCATCTGTTCTTTTCTTTTCCTACAAGAATCTCTTCCCTGTTTAAAAATTCTGTGCAGTCATGCACTGCATAATATTTCAGTCCACAACAGACTGCATATGCAGTGGTGGCCTCATCAGAAGCTACTGCGACTGAAAAATTCTTATCACCTAGTGACGCTGTAACCATCATAACATCATAGTGTATATTTCTATTGCATATTTGTATATTGTATATTGTATATTTGTATATTGTATATTGTATATTCTATTGTATATACAAAAGAGTGACATCTCCTCAACAAGATCCTCAGGCAAGTCCATCAGGAGCCATTATCGCTATCATAGAATATGACAGCTCCATGCATGTCCTTGCCCCTGAAGCCTTTCCAGTGGGACAAGTTGTACTGGTGAAAGCGATATTGATGATCCTGACCCTGTATAGGCCCTGTATTGGCCCTAGACTTATGTGTGTGTTTCTGTCTTAGTTTTTTTAACAAAAAGATTTAAAAAGTTAACAAAAATTAAACACTTTTAAAATAGAAGGAAGCTTATAAAAGTGGATATTTAAAAACTTATTTTTTGAAAATTATACCTTAAGTTCTGGGGTACACGTGCAGAATGTGCAGGTTTGTTACATAGGTATACATGTGCCGTGGTGGTTTGCTGCACCCATCAACCCGTCATCTACATTAGGTATTTCTCCTAATGCCATTCCTCTCATTGCCCCCCACCTCCCTAACAGGTCCCAGTGTGTGATGTTCCCCTCCCTGTGTCCATGTGTTGTCATAGTTCAGCTCCCACTTATGAGTGAGAACATGCGGTGTTTTATTTTCTGTTCCTGTGTTAGTTTGCTGAGAATGATAGCTTCCAGCTTCATCCATGTCCCTGCAAAGGACATCAACTCATCCTTTTTTATGGCTGCATAGTATTTCATGGTGTGTATGTGCCACATTTTCTTTATCCAGTCTATCATTGATGAGTATTTGGGTTGGTTCCAAGTCTTTGTTATTTTAAATAGTGCTACAATAAACATACGTGTGCAAGTGTTTTTATACTAGAATGATTTATAATCCTTTGCGTATATACATAGTAATGGGATTGCTACAACAAATGGCATTTCTGGTTCTAGATCCTTTAGGAATTACCACACTGTTTTCCACAATGGTTGAACTAATTTACACTCCTACCAACAATGTAAAAGCATTCCTATTTCTTCACATCCTCTCCAGCATCTGTTGTTTCCTAACTTTTTAATGATCATCATTCTAACCGGCATGAGATGATATCTCATTGTGGTTTTGATTTGCATTTCTCTAATGATCAGTGATGATGAGCTTTTTCTCATGTTTGTGGGCCACATAAATGTCTTCTTTTGAGAAGTGTCTGTTCATACCCTTCACCCACTTTTTGATGGGAGTTTTTTTCTTGTAAATTTGTTGAAGTTCCTTGTAGATTCTGGATATTAGCCCTTTGTCAGATGGATACATTGCAAAATTTTTCTCCCATTCTGTATATTGCCTATTCACTGTGATGATAGTTTCTTTTGTTTTGCAGAAGCTCTTTAGTTTAATTAGATCCTATTTGTCAATTTGGGCTTTTGTTGCCATTGCCTTTGGTGTTTTAATCATGAAGTCTTTGCCCATGCCTATGTCATGGATGGTACTGCCTAGGTTTTCTTCTAGAGTTTTTATGGTTTTAGGTCTTACGTTTAAGTATTTAGTCCATCTTGTGTTGATTTTTGTATGAGCAGTCCAGTTTCAGTTTTCTGCATATGGCTAGCTAGTTTTCCCAACACGGTTGTATTAAATAGGGACTCCTTTTGCCATTGCTTGTTTCTGTCAGGTTTGTCAAAGATCAGATGGTTGTAGATGTGAGTTGTTGTTTCTGAGGTCTCTGTTCTGTTCTATTGGTCTATATCTCTGTTTTGATATCAGTACCATGCTGTTTTGGTTACTGTAACCTGGCAATCTAGTTTGAAGTCAGGAAGCATGATGCCTCCAGCTTTGTTCTTTTGCTTAGGATTGTCTTGGCTATATGGGCTCTTTTTCGGTTCATATGAAATTTAAAGTATTTTTTTCTAACTCTATGAAGAAAGTCAATGGTAGCTTGATGGGGATAGCACTGAATCGATAAATTACTTTGGGCAGTATGGCCATTTTCATAATATTGATTATTCTTATCCACAAGCATGGAATGCTTTTCATTTGTTTGTGTCCTCTTTTATTTCATTGAGCAGTGGTTTGTAGTTCTCCTTGAAGAGGTCCTTCACATCCCTTGTAAGTTGTACTCCTAGGTATTTTATTGACTTTGTAGCACTTGTGAATGCGAATTCACTCATGAGTTGGCTCTCTGTCTACTATTGGTGTATGGGAATGCTTGTGATTTTTGCACATTAACTTTGTATGCTGAGACTTTGCTGAAGTTGCTTATCAGCTTAAGGAGATTTTGGGCTGAGAGGATGGGGTTTTCTAAATATACAATCATGTCATCTGCAAACAGGGACAATTTGACTTCCTCTCTTCTGATTTGAATACACTCTATTTCTTTCTCTTGCCTGATTTCCCAGGCCAGAACTTCCAAAACAATGTTGAATAGGAGTGGTCAGAGAGGGCATCCTTTCCTTGTGCCAGTTTTCAAAGGAAATGCATCCAGCTTTTGCCCATTCAGTATAATATTGGCTGTGGGTTTATCATAAATAGCTCTTATTATTTGGAGACACGTTCCATCAATAGCTAGTTTATTGAGAGATTTTAGCACGAAGGGGTGTTGAATTTTATCAAAAGCAAGAGATGCAGTCTTAGTCTCTGATGAAACAGACTTTTAACCAACAAAGATAAAAAAAGACAAAGAAGGGCATTACTTAATGGTAAAGGGATAAACACAACAAGAAGAGCTAACTAACCTAAATATATTTACATCCAATACAGGAGCACCCAGATTCATAAAGCAAGTTCTTAGAGACCTACAACGAGACTTAGACTCCCACAAAATTATACTGGGAGACTTTAACACCCTTCTGTCAATATTAAACAGATCAACAAGACATAAAATTAACAAGGATATTCAGGACTTGAACTCAGTTCTGGGCCAAGTGGACCTAATAGACATCTATGGAACTCTCCACCCCAAATCAACAGAATATACATTCTTCTAAGCACCACATCGCACTTATTCTAAAACTGACCACATAATTGAAAGTAAAACACTCCTCAACAAGTGCAAAAGAACAGAAATCATAACAGTCTCTTAGACCACAGTGCAATCAAATTAGAGCTTAGGATTAAGAAACTCACTCAAAACGACACAACTACATGGTAACTGAACAATCTGCTCCTGAATGACTACTGGGTACATAACGAAATTAAGGCTGAAATAAGTAAGTTCTTTGAAACCAATGAGAACAAAGACACAATGTACCAGAATCTCTGGGACACAGCTAAAGCAGTGTTTGGAGGGAAATTTATAGCACTAAATGCCCACAGGAGAAAGCAGGAAAGATCTAAAATCAACACCCTAACATCACAATTAAAAGAACTAGGGAATCAAGAGCAAACAAACTCAAAAGCTAGCAGAAGACAAGAAATAACTAAAATCAGAGCAGAACTGAGGAAGACAGAGACACGAAAAACCCTTCAAAAAATCAATGAATCCAGGAACTGACTTTTTGAAAAGGTCAACAAAACAGACCACTAGCCAGACTAATAAAGAAAAGAGAAAAGTATCAAATAGACACAATAAAAAAAAATGATAAAGGGGAGATTGCCACTGATCCCATAGAAATACAAACTACCATCAGAGAATACTATAAACACCTCTATGTTAATAAACTATAACATCTAGAAGAAATGGATAAATTCCTGGACACATACACACTCCCAAGTCTAAACCAGGGAGAAGTCGAATCACTGAATGACCAATAACAAGTTCTGAAATTCAGGCAGTAATGAATAGCTTACCAACAAAAAAGCCCAGGACCAGATGGATTCACAGCCGAATTCTACCAGAGGTACGAAGAGGAGTTCGTACCATTCCTTCTGAAACTACTCCAAACAATAGAAAAAGAGGGACTCCTCCCTAACTCATTTTATGAGGCCAGCATCATCCTGATACCAAAAGCCAGCAGAGGCACAACAAAAAAAAATTTCATGCCAATGTCCCTGATAAACATCAGTGCAAAAATCCTCAGTAAAATACTGGCAAACCAAATCCAGCAGCACATCAAAAAGCTTATCCACCATGGTCAAGTCAACTTCATCCCTGGAGTGCAAGGCTGGTTCAACATACGCAAATCAAGAAAGGTAACCGATTATATAAACAGGACGAATGACATAAACCACATAATCATCTCAATAGATGAAGAAATGATTTTGGACAGCTGTACAATGTGTGTTTTAAGCTAAGTGTTATCATAAGAGTCTAAATGTTTAAAAAAATGAAAAGTTTATAGGGTAAAAAGTTATAGGAAGCTAAAGTTAATTTATTATTGAAGAATAAAAAATATTTCTGGTAAATTTAATGGAGCCTAAGTGTACAGTATTTATAAAGTCTACATGAGTGTACTATTATGTCTTAGACCTTCATATTCACTCAGTACTCATTCACTGACCCACCCAGAGTAACTTCCAGTCCTGCCAGCTCCATTCATGGTAAATGCTCTATACAGGTATATCACATTTATCTTTTAAATCATATTTTCATTGTGCCTTTTCTATGTTTGAATATGTTTAGATACACAAATATCATAGTGTTAAAATTGCCTAGAGTTTTCACTACAGTGACATGCTGTACAGGTTTGTAGCCCAGGAGCAACAGAGTTGTACCATACAACTTAGGTGTGTAGTAGGCTATACCATCCAGGTCTGTGTAGTTACACTCTATGATGCTCACGCAATGACAAAAATCACCTAAAGATGCATTTCTCAGAGTGTATTCCTGTCATTATATGACATATGACTGTATTCAAAACATTATGTCACATTTATTTGCTTTTACTATCTTTGTTGGTTTTATCTTAATGAGTCCTTAAAATAATTTGTTGCATTTGCTATTTTGTTTGTTATACTTTTTCAATATCCTCCAGTATGAATTGTATATTTCACAAAATGACAGATAAAAAATTGAACAAAACATTTTACCAAGGCTTAGATAAAAAAAACAAAACAGCTTTAATTCTCAACACGTTTTGCCTTTTCTACCCCCAAATATCACTGTTTTAAATATGTTCTTAATTAGGACAAAAAGCATCACTCATGGTGGAAGATGGAAGGGAGTCATAAATTTCAATTAAATATCATATTTTTACTCTTAGTACCTTAAATTAAATTACTTCATTTACATTCTTATTAATCAGACTGAAGAATATGTATTACATATGTATAATATACAGAATTTGCATAATATGTATTATACTGAGAGCAGAAACGTATCAAAAACTAAGTAGTTACAAACACAGTTTGAATCCTTCAATCAGATAAAACACCTGTAAGCTTTTTCTAAGGGGAAATTATGAGTCATTATATATAAAGCCCTAAAAAAAAGAGGGAGCACTGTCTTATTATATATACTCTCTATAATTTTAGGAGCAAAGCCAAGTTTGAACTGGGGATTATCACACATACTATTTTTTTGTTCTGTTTTCTCCATTCACTGATCTATGATTCTCACTGATGGAGTTCAAAAACATTTCATTAACTACCCAGTATTTGTGATATATAAATAAAATGCACATTTTGAAATAAAATATTGGAAGCCTTTTTAACTCTTTCAATATCTACATTAAAAGATAAATGCCAGGTTACAGATGCTTGTCCAGTCTACACTGAACATTACTATCCAGTGTGTTCTTTCCTTACACTCGTATATGATTTAGATCTCTCTTTTCAACTTCTGGACATACATTTCTGTTGGGATCTGACTCAGCTGAGGCAGCAGTTTTTGCATTGGCTCACCTGTATGGACAAGGGAAATTCTGGATGACGACTGTAGTAGCCTAGATCACTATGAATAAATGCTTACTTCACCCACCCACCCCTATCTCTCCATACTCTCAGGCTTCTTGACTTCAGGCTGGGTCATATGACTTGTTTTTGCTGACAGGATATTAAGAAGATTGAAATGAGTTTGCATGATTGATCTTACTTTCCTACACTTCTGTCATTGCTATGGAAAGAATATATTCCTGATAGCTGGCTAGTCCCAGAATATTGAGAGATATTTGGAACAGACCTGAACTCATTCTACAGCCCCAAGCCAAACCCAGTCCAGCTCAGCTTAGTTCTACAAAACCACAGCCAATTTGCAGACAAATGACTAAGAAATAAATGTTTTATTTTTACACCACTGAGATTTTTGTGGTTATTTATTATACAGGGATAGCTATTTAAAACCAGAATATTTGAGAAAAGGTGACTGAATCATACATTTCAAAGAAGAAGAAAATAGGCAAACCTTATTATCGCTGTTTTTCTAGGATCAGAAATTTTCTTTCAAGTTACTCTTACGAATGTTTTCTTTTTCTTTTTGTCTTATTTTTTCTTTCATTTTTTTTTTTTTAAGACAGAGTCTTGCTCTGTTACTCAGGCTGGAGTACAGTGGTGTGATCTTAGCTCACTGCAACCTCCACCTCCTGGGTTCAAGCAATTCTCCTGCGTCAGCCTCCCGAGTAGCTGGGACTACAGGGGTGTGCCACCATGCCTGGCTAATTTTTTGTATTTTAAGTAGAGATGGGGTTTCACAATTTTGGCCAGGCTGGTTTCGAACTCCTGACCTTGTGATCCACCCACCTCGTGGGATGCCACGACTTCCATTTTATAGAGGATGAAACTGTCCTGGAAAAGTTAAATTAATTGCCGTTGTCCACACAGGTAACCCAACGCAGAATGGCTGCCTCATCTAACTCAGATCCCAATGGAAAGGTATGTCAAGAAGTTGAAAAAGGAAATCTAAGTAGTATATGAAAAAGAGGAAAGAAAAACACACTGGATAACATGACAAGCATCTGTAATCTGACATTTATCTTCTAATCAAGGATGACAAGTGAGAATATTTATTTAAATAACTTCAGTGTTCATCATGCAATCATTACTCATAATATTCTCTAGACGATACTTTGGTTTTAGAGAAATGAGAATCACACAGGGTACAATAAGAAGAATGACATTAATGCAAAGATACATAGGTGGCAGAAAGCAAAAAGCACATAAGGCAGTTCTTGTATCCATTGTTCTCACGAACTCTTTCTCTCTAATTGTGTAGCTACTTTGGTCTGAAGTTTTGCTGCTTGGTCCAAACTTGCCAGTGCATTTTGGATTCTGTAGTCTAAATTAAGAAGGGATATATTATATTTGGTTTAGCAAATTGCTACTGTTTTACAGGTAGGAATTATTGTACTAATGTGTTTTACAAATGGAATTCCACCGGGTCAAATCAAGTCCAATTAATGGCAAGCCTAGTCCACCTGTCTGAACAGGATGCTATGGCCAATGCAACCAGGAAGGCCTACTAGACATCACAGATATTGATCACTGTATTTAGTGTGGCCAGTTACAGCTGTACTAAAGAACAGATCACCCTGATGAGGAATAGGAGATACTTATTTCCATGCACCTAAGTGAGTTCAGGTCTAAGTAGAGTCCTCTAGCTTTTGGTACATTCCTTTTTTCTAAATACTGAATATCCTAGAGAAAACTGGAAAACTAATGGCTTACTGCAATTAATCATAAACAGCACATGTCATGTATAAATCTTAGATCTTATAAATTATGATTTGAATGCAAAACAATTGGTGCTCTCTTAAGATTTTCAACAACCTCCAAAGACGAACATTTTCTCCAGAATCAGGCTATTATCCACTACTCTACCAAAAAGAGCACATTGATGGGCAGAATCACCAATTTATGAGGGAAAAGACTTTGTATAACAGCATTATCTGTGATTCTGCCTGTTCCTTTAGGCCTTCCTCTGAGGCTGGAAGATTAATTTGCCTTCAGAGCAACTGACAAGCATTCATTTACCGAATAATGATTTTCTAAATTCATAATTTATCTTGTTATATGATGTCACTAATTAAGTAAAGCTATAATTTACAAGGTTGAAAATTCTTTTCAGCTAGTCACTGTCATTGGTTTGATGTAGTTGTATGGGAAATGAATATTTCCCTACACAGTACATCCTCGAGTTTAGAGACTAGACAAAAAAGAAAGCCAGGGTCCCTTATGTCCTTTTCATCATAATATAAACTGCATTATAAAGAACTTATCTATGAGGCCACAAGGAATATTAAGGAAAATATAAACGTGACCCCTCTAGTTATCTGGAGAGAGTACATAAATGTTTTCAAATATGCTCTAGGAAGGCAAGATATATAAGAACAAAAATAATAAAACAAAAAATGTTGTGAAAAGTCAGTTCAGAAAAGAAATTGCAGTGGTATTTTATCAGAAAGAGTTTTAATATGTCCATAGCCCATAGTTCATCATATTCATAGCATGTCTTTTAAAACTAGAGAGAAAATGCAGTATGCTAAGAAATCTAATAACCAGTGTTATAAAAGTAACTCTCAACCCAGACTAAGGATGGCCTTTGTATAGTGAAAACATTCTCAGTTTTAGAATGTTTTTCTTAAATGTACTAGTTTTCTGAGAATAAAATCAAAAGACACCACCTCCAAAGAATACACATTGAGACTGTGTTCTAGTCATCACAGCAAGAAACAAGTCATACCAGTCCTGATGCTGGCTTTCTGATAAAACAATAAGGCAATACTAAAAGATGTTTGATAGCATCTTAAAGACCAAGTAAAAGAGTATTATTGATAAATTAACACTTATTTTGTTTACATATATCAATTCTTATTTAAGGGGAAAAAGTCACTATAAGTTTTCTCCAAACAGCTGGAAAATATATTATTTTTTTGAGCTGTTATGTTAAGATTTGTGCCTGTGCACATTTCCTGAAATAAACTCCAAATCTGAAATTTATCTAACCATACAGGCCAGGAAAAATGGGAATATTATCCAATTAATTTGATTTGCTAGGACCAGATTCCTTATAGTTTTGGTGGCATGATTCTGTGAAATGGTTGGTAATTTTTTAATTAGTCCTGTTTTATGGGACCTTAATATCCTGCCAAGTGTACTTGAGCTTTATATTGCCATTTCTTACTGTTTTATAGCCATGGCCACTTTCTTTTTCCTTTTTTTTTTTTTTTTTAATTATACTTCAAGTTCTGGGTTACATGTGCAGAACATGTGTTTTGTTTTGTTTTTTTTTTTTTTTTTTTACATAGGTATACAAGTACCATGGTGGTTTGCTGCACTCATCAAACCTTCACTTACATTAGGTATTTCTCCTAATGTTACCTCTCCCCTAGCTCCCCACCCCCCACAGGTCCTGGTGTGTGATGTTCCCCTCCCTGTGTCCATGTGTTCTCATTGTTCAACTCCCACTTATGAGTGAGAACATGGCAGTGTTTGGTTTTCTTTTCTTGTGATAGTTTGCTGAGAATGATGGTTTCCAGCTGCATCCATGTCCCTGCAAAGGACATGAACTCATCTTTTCATGGCTGCATAGTATTCCATGGTGTATATGTGCCACATTTTCTTAATCCAGTCTATCACCAATGGATATTTGGGTTGGTTCCAAGTCTTTGCTATTGTGAATAGTGCTGCAATAAACATACGTGTGCATGTGTCTTTATTGTAGAATGATTGATAATCCTTTGGTTATATGCCCAATAATAAGATTGCTGGGTCCAGTGGTATTTCTGGTTCAAGTTCCTTGAGGAATCACCACACTGTCTTCCACAATGGTTGAACTAATTTACACTCCCAGCAACAGTATAAAAGCATTCCTATTTTTCCACAATCTTTCCAGCGTCTGTTTCCTGACTTTTTAATGATCGCCATTCTAACTGGTGTGAGATGGAATCTCATTGTGGTTTTGATTTGCTTTTTTTTTTAATTTTTTTATTATTATACTATAAGTTCTAGGGTACATGTGCATAACATGCAGGTTTGTTACCTATGTATACTTGTGTCATGTTGGTGTGCTGCACCCATCAACTCGTTAGCACCCATCAACTCGTCATTTACATCAGGTATAACTTCCAATGCAATCCCTCCTTCCTCTCCCCTCCCCATAATAGGCCCTGGTGTGTGATGTTCCCCTTCCCGAGTCCAAGTGATCTCATTGTTCAGTTCCCACCTATGAGTGAGAATATGCGGTGTTTGGATTTCTGTTCTTGTGATAGTTTGCTGAGAATGATGGTTTCCAGCTGCATCCATGTCCCTACAAAGGACACAAACTCTTCCTTTTTTATGGCTGCATAGTATTCCATGGTGTATATGTGC
>NW_012114932.1:12272839-12278846 GCF_000951035.1 Colobus angolensis palliatus | reverse complement strand
GCCATACTGTTTTCCATAATGGTTGAACTAGTTTACAATCCCACCAACAGTGTAAAAGTGTTCCTATTTCTCCACAACCTCTCCAGCACCTGTTGTTTCCTGACTTTTTAATGAAAACTGGTGTGAGATGGTATCTCATTGTGGTTTTGATTTGCATTTCTCTGATGACGAGTGATGATGAGCATTTTTTCATATGTCTGTTGGCTGCATAAATGTCTTCTTTTGAGAAGTGTCTGTTCATATCTTCTGCCCATTTTTTGATGGAGTAGTTTGCTTCTTTCTTGTAAATTTGTTTAAGTTCTTTGTAGATTCTGGGTATTAGCCCTTTGTCAGATGAATAGATTGCAAAAAGTTTCTCCCATTCTGTAGGTTGCCTGTTCACTCTGATGGCAGTTGCTTTTGCTATGCAGAAGCTCTTTAGCTTAATCAGATCCCATTTGTCAATTTTGATTTTTGTTGCCATTGCTTTTGTTGTTTTAGAATCAAGTCTTTGCCCATGCCTATGTCCTGAATGGCATTGGCCAAGCTTTCTTCTTGGATTTTTATGGTCCTAGGTTTATGTTGATTTAAGTCTTTGATCCATCTTGAGTTGATTTTTGTATAAGGTGTAAGGAAGGGGTCCAGTTTCAGTTTTCTGCATATGGCTAGCCAGTTTTCCCAACACCATTCATTAAATAGGGAATCAATTAATTTGATTCGTTAGGACCAGATTCCTTATACTTTTGGTGGTATGATTCTGTGAAATGGTTGGTAATTTTTTAACTAGCCCTGTTTTATGGGACCTTAATACCCTGCCAAGTGTACTGAGCTTTATATTGCTATTTCTTACTCTTTTATAGCCATGGCCACTTTCTTTTTCTTTTCTTTTTTGCTTTTTTTACACTCCAACGCCAATTTATTTTCAAAAAGGGCTCTGTGGTATCCTATAGTTTGTCTTTTTTTGTATAATTATACACACTTTGAAAGTTACATAAGTTGTAATGATCTAATAGTATTAATAGCCATCCAAAAAACACTTTCCCACCCTCTCAACAACCATCCAGGGGGAAGTAAAAGTCCTGAAAAGAGGCCAGTTCAACATGGCCTCTACCCTGGTAGAAGCATAATTTGAAAAGAGAAGAAAACAGAAATTAACTAAGAGATGTTGCCAGTGTCTCTCAGGAGTGGGGCCCTGGCTGTTGCCAGGGGTCATGAAAGGCAGAGCCTGCAGCATGCAGTAAGGTGACCAGGAGACCTTGCAGCCTTATCTTCCTCACCCCCGCACTCCACATCCCAACTTAGGTGTCATGGAAATCCTTCAGCAGGGTTCTCCTCCGCTTCTTCTGCCTCTCCAAGTCCCCTCTGTCACTGCTGTCTGCATGCTTAACTTTCCATGAGACGTTTTCAATCTCAGCCTCCAGCTGAGCCTGCTGGTATTCAGACAGCTTCTTCCTGGATCCAGACTCCATGTAATATGCATATGGATTGGTTATTGCAGGGTGTATTGACACTTGGCCAAGAGCTTGGCAGCATTCTGTAGGTACTGCCAGTCAATCCATGTCCCCAGATTGTTCATGACCCTCTCCTGAATCTTCTCATGAATCTGCTGGTATGTCTGTGCCTCTAGCTGCAAGTTTCTGTTGTGGTTTTCCCACCTCTCCAAGTAGAATAAGTACTTCTTGAGGGCTTCCCTCTCCTGGGCTTGTTGGCACTGGTTCACAATGTCAGGATTCTCCTTGTAAGTACTGCACTCATATTATTCACTGCCATGAGCCTTCCAGTCTTCTGGATACATCCAGCAGAAGTCGTGTATACATTTGGAGCGTTGCATGTGATTGCAGCCTCCATTCTTCTCAATGCAGATGTTGCATTTGGGACAGTCTTTAATGTGAGCACTAATGTAGTTGACTGTTTCAGAGTCGTCTGCACACTTCGTGAGCCATTTTCGGATTGTGGCACAGTCTGTGGGTGCGTGATATATTTGATGACACTTAAAACAGAAGACCTCATTGCACTGATTGCACTGTATTCGGCGAGCTCTAGGCTCCTGTACCCGAATAACCATGAGGCAGTCTGCACCAGGGCACAGCTGGAGCTGGTAATGACTCTCCACATAGCCCCTGAAGAGGTAGAACCTGTATTTCTATCTCAGTTCTTCCTTGGGAAGCAATGGAAACACAAAGTCTTCTGGTGTATGGAGTGGGACAGTCCTGAGCCATGCAAGAGACTCCCACACCCACACCATCCTTGACGAGAACTGAGCAGTGCTGCTCCCAGCAGCTGCGGCAAAACTGGTGTTGACAGAGCAGGGAGAGTAGGTTTTTCTTTTGTGCAAACTGCATACACGCTGCACAATGGTGAGGGGGATGAGATGTGGGAACATGTTTTATGGATTAGCCTGAACTCAAGCCTCAATGAGCAGTTGAGCAGAATTGGACTTGTACCTGTCGAATCTCTCTGAAACTTGCCAATGGAAATTGACTAATATAAGTTTAGCAACTGAATGAGATACCTTTAGGACAGAGTCTAAGCTGGTCATGTGCTCATTCAGGGCACCCTCAGATTTCTTGTAGGTCAAGTAAGTGAACTGGTACTCCTCGGGATCAAAGGCATCAGCCCCCTGCTGCTCCACATCGGTGGCTACTCCCAGGTAATAGTCCTCTATGTCCCCAGGGTCTACATCCTCTTCTTCTTCCACTTCCTCACAATTTGAGTCATAGGGCTCTTCATTGCTGTCAGATGCCTGGCTATTCATGTCCACAGACATCTCAGCATCCAGCCAAGTTGCAGAAAAGCAGTTGCTTTTTCCCCCTCCCCCGCAAAACTACCGCTTTCTCAAATGCATTAGTATTTTTGTTTTCTGTAATTCTTGGAGACCTCTCAGGCAGATGTCACCCAAATATTCTATGTAATATAATTTCCATCAGTAGCTGCGGCTCCGCGGCTACTGAGCCCGGGCGAGCCAGACCAGGTCAGCCCGGGCCAGAGGGATTTGACTGGGGCCCAGCTGCAGCAGAGGCGGAGGCAGTGGGCCGACCCAGGTCCAGCCATGGCGACTTTCAATACTTTTAGAAGATAGTGCATACATATTGAGAACTATGTTACACATAAACGTGTCAAAACATGTGTTTACCTTTTATATTCCCTAATTCGTGTTTGGAAAGGAAAATTTTCCCAAACTTGTATTATACTACTAAATTGCACAAGCTGCACTTATCACTAATACTCTGAGATTCTATTTTCTCCAATAAAAAGTTTTAACTTCACAGTTGAAATTCACTGCTTGAAGCTATGTATAATGGGAAAGCTCCATTTAACTAAGATCATTTATGCATATCACTTCTAGATTCTTGGGCATTTTTAAAGTCAAATTATATAGCACTCGTCGATCAATTAACCACAAACTGTTTCTGGATGCATACACTGTGATAAGTTTATGTAGAAAACAAAACAATACAGGGAAGTGAGTCATGCACTAAATCTGGTGAGGAAAATATGCCTAAATAGATAATTATAGTATAACATAACACATCTTACAGAAAAGGTAGATACCAGTTATTTTAAAGTTCAAAATTTGAAGCTTTTTGTTTTGTTTTGTTTTGTTATTTTTAGTTTGAAGTTTTTAACCTGCTGAAGTGGAAGGAGAGATTCTTGGGAAAGCTTTACAAAAAAAGATGACATTTTAGCTGAGTTAAAAAGAGTAACTGTAGTTTATTCGACAGCAAAGAGGTGAGGAAGAAGAAATACTGGGCAGAAAGAATAGCCTATGGAACATCAAAAAGGCATAGAGGATAAAGACATAGCTGTGGAGGAGAAATATGTGAATTTCATTTTAGCCTTGTCTGTTTATTCTTCTTGCCACATTGGGCAGCTTATGTAGCCTCTCAAACGCCCAATTTTTTCTTTTTGAAATGGGGAGAATGATTATACCTTCCCCTTAAAGTTGAGCAAAAGTTAAATGAGATAAAAATGTCAAATATTTCATACATTCTCTCTCATAATTCTAGTGTTCAAATACTTCTTTCATTTCTCGTGGAGGTGCTGAACCACGTCATGTAAGTGGAAAAACTACAGGATAGTTCAGTATAGCATGGGTTGTGTGAGAAATGAGCACAACAATGGTAACACTCGTTTGGATGTTTGTGGTAATCAGAGAGGAATACCTATGAAAGACTTCAAGCAGGGAAGAGATGTGATCAGATTTTTGCTCTAGCTATCTAACATTGCTAGCAGTGTGAAAAAAGGATAAATGAGGCTGGTAAGTGAGGGCAAGGACACTATTGAAATAATGAGGAAAACTAACAAAGGAGGTATACATCACAGTAGAGTGGGGTAGAATCTTCAAGGAACTTAATGAATGATTGCCCAGGGTGAGAAAAAAGAGGAGCAGGAAGAAGTCAGAGAGAGTTAGTCTAGAAGAACTTCCAAACGTCAAGCTCTAATGAATAGGTGAAATAAGAACAGATAATATTACAAGAAAAAAAAAATACGATAAACTGCAGACTGTTATGTTGTTCTAACTAGCGGAGCTACAGGACCGAGAGCTGAAAGTGATTTATGAAAACTAGAAGCAGAGGGATGACCTCACAGGAGAAGATAGTCCTGAGTTGAGCTTTACATATAAATAAGGTGCACACTGTGAATAGAGAAACACAGTTATTAGATGAATTCACAACATGAACACACTAAGCTGGATTGACAAAACTTTGTAGTACCATATGTCATCGGGTGCTTTATGTATTTGTTTATTTATTTATTTATATTGCATCAGATTCCACAGAGCAAGGGTCCCCAGCCCTCAGGCAGGAATGGGTACCATGGCCTGTTAAGAACCTGGCCACACAGCCAGAGGTGAGTGGCAGATGAGCCAGCGTTACCACCTGAACTCCGCCTCCTGTCGGATCAGTGGAGACTTTAGATTCTCATAGGATCGCAAACTCTATTGTGAACTGCACAGACAAGGGATCTAGGTTGCGTGCTCCTTACTAGAATCTAACTAATTAATGCCTGATGATCTGAGGTGGAACAGTTACATCCTGAAACCATCTCCCCCGCCTCAGTCCATAGAAATATTCTCTTTCGTGAAGCCAGTCCCTGGTGCCAAATCCATATGGGCACCACTGCCATAGAGAACGGGAGACAGCTAGTGGCTTCTATGTACCCAATCAATGTTGGAAAGAGTGAAGGTTAACATAAAATATTTTGAGGAAAGGATGCATTAAAATACAAATTCAAATAATACAACACAGCAGTGTAAAATTTGCCAAAAGTTGGAAAATTACTTGTTTTCTGCAAGTCATTTTGAGCAGAGACACTTGGCACCTGGGAGGTAACAAAGCAGGGCTTTAAACAGATAGGTCTTGGAATAACAGTTTTACCTCCTTAATGAGTTCTACCATATTCAAATTAGAATGATCTATTATTTCAAACAGAATCATCTATAGGCACATTATTTTCTCAAGTGTTTTATGCAGCATGACAGTGGTTGTTGAATCACTTTTAATAAAGAGAGTCCTTTTTACTGTTTTTGCTAGTCTTTTGGGTTAAATCTTTATGTTTTTACTAATAGACATCCTATATGGAATACAGTACTTAAAAGTTAAATGTTGGCTGGGCTCAGTGGCTCACGCCTATAATCCCAGCACTTTGGGAGGCCAGGGTAAATGGATTACCTGAGGTCAGGGGTTCAAGACCAGCCTGATCAATATGGTGAAGCCCTGTCTATATCTAAAATACAAAAATTAGGGCGGGCGCGGTGGCTCACTCCTGTAATCCCAGAACTTTGGGAGGCCGAGGCAGGTGGATCACAAGGTCAGGAGATCGAGACCATCCTGGCTAACACGGTGAAACCCCGTCAGTACAAAAATACAAAAAATTAGCCGGGCATGGTGGCGGGCGCCTGTAGTCCCAGCTACTCAGGAGGCTGAGGCAGGAGAATGGCGTGAACCTGATAGGTGGAGCTTGCAGTGAGCCGAGATCGGGCCACTGCACTCCAGTCGGGGCGACAGAGCAAGACTCCGTCTCAAAA
>NW_012114932.1:12267337-12272789 GCF_000951035.1 Colobus angolensis palliatus | reverse complement strand
CTTGCAGTGAGCCGAGATCGGGCCACTGCACTCCAGTCGGGGCGACAGAGCAAGACTCCGTCTCAAAAAAAAAAAAAAAAATTAACCAGGCATAGTGGCAGATGCCTGTAATCCCAGCTACTCAGGAGGCTGAGGCAGGAGAATAACTTGAACCTGGGAGGCAGAGGTTGCAGTGAGCAGAGATTGCAACATTAAACTCCAGCCTGAGCAACACAGCAAGACTCTGTCTCAAGAAAAAAAAAAAAAAAAAGGTAAATGTTAACTGATGAAGTAAACATACAATTCAGTCAGCAGCAATAAAACCAATACGACTTTAGTCTACATCATGAAGAGTGGAAGAATGAGAAGTTCAAATATAATATGATCAATGGTGAAGCAACTAGAGGTATTGCACCCAGGCGGAAAAGATTTATAAGGGGACATGGTAGTTGTACTCACATATTTAAAATGACTTCATCAGAAATTGGAATTAAATGCTTTATATGACCCTGAAGAATAAAACAAGCTAGTGCTTGAAAGTTATAGATTGGTTTGTTTCAGTAAAATATGTGTAAGAACTTTGAAAAAATATGAATGAAATGATTTTCATCATGTGTTATTCATGTCTGTATTTCTGAAAGCTCAAAAACAGTTGAATGATCGCTTTTCTGGGTCTTGCAGAAGTAACACATTCCAACTTGTTCCAAGGGGCTCCATCACTCACCAGGAAACACCTGCCATAGGTTAGATCCCTTTGGAGCTTCTTCTTCACTGTAAAGCTGGAATAACATTACACACCCTGCAGGTGTATTGTGAAGAATATAAAGGTTTGGCAAATCCGAAAGTGACTAACACTTAATGCGCATTTAACACACGCTAGTTGAACATGTATATGAAAGATTCAATTGGGTTTATGACAAGCACCCCAGTTCAAAGATAGCTCAAAGAATAAAGCCGTCAGGTTTAAAAATACCTATTAAAACACTGGTATATAGAGAAATCCATATTATGCCTTATTTTATGAAAATCTTTTATGTCTTTCAAGAGGCTTTATAGTTACATATACACCGGAAGACACCAGTCTTTCCTCACCACAACAGAAATCTGGAGCAGAAAAAGTATAATATCAGTAAACATTCAGTTCACCTGCATACAGCAACAACAATACAATAAATTAGTTAAATAAGGTAGTAGTTTATTTCTCTCTTAGCTAAGAAGAAACTGAGAAGACAGTCCAGTTCTGGTGTGGCAGCTCCATATTCTTCAGGGTCCCAGCTTCCTCTCCTCTTGCTGTTCTAACCATCTTTATTGTCCTGTCCCATGCTGCAAGATAAGTGTTCATTTTCCAGTCATAATTGTACGCACTTTGGTGCCTGGGAAGGAAAAAGACGGAATCCAAGAAGCAGATACAGTCACCCATTCCTTAACAGTAAAGACGAGTTTTGAGAAATGCATCTTTAAGTGATTTGGGTGTTACGCAAACATCATAGAGTGTACTTACACAAACCTAGATGGTATCCGTATCTATATTTATATCTGTATTTAGATCTATATCTACATAGAAATAAGATGTCCCAGCACCATTATTTTCCCTACTTCATCTGCAATGCCAATATCAAGTACCATAAATCAAGTTTCTGTATATGCGCATTATAATCTTACTAGCCCACCATCATATATGTGTTCCCTAGTTGACTGAAACATCCTTATGCAGCACATGACTGTAGTGTAGACACAAAATGCTTTCAGTGACATCTTAATGGCCAAAACATAGTCATTGATTATGTCTCTGTGCAAGTGATGCTGGGAAATACAGTCTTTCAGCTGGATGGCAAAATGTCCACTGAAAAATTGAAGTTCTTATTGGAACGAATGGCCACAGAATATTGGATTGGCACCTCTGCACAGGTGGATGTACTCCAGCACAGAATTTTCTTTAGGAAGTAATTTTATACCTGAACAAATGTAGGCTTTAATTCCCAGAGAGTCATATGCTTATAGCCAAAATTATTTTCCCCTCAAAAACATTTAAATAAAAGGTGACCACCAATCCAAAAATGTGCTAGAAAATGTCAAAAGACATTGTATCAGTTTATCTGGTACTCAGAAATATGATTTCCCACCATACCCACTAAGACCAACTAACTTCAAATATCACACTCTAACCTTGAAAACAAAATGTATTAACTTGTGGAATTATCAGTTATACATCATTTGGAAACTTAGAAACTATGCATATAAATTTAATTTTCCTAGTTTTAGAATAGTAAGGTTTTTTATATTATTAAACAAATAAGACAAAATATTTATATGTAGTTCATTTCCTACTTTTAAGAAAATCATGCCATCACCCTACAGAAGGTATTTATTCTTATATATTTGGTTAGAGGATAATTCACTTCAAAATAATTCCAATTGAAGTGTTTGTAACATGAAAGATGATCCAAGACACAGGATCATTTCACAGGGATCGAGAAAGCTATCCTATACATACAGGTGACGTTTCTTCTTACTGTGACTCTTTTATTAAGTGTTTAAGTTACAATGAAGCTATATTTATGCTTATAAAGAAAAAATTAAGTTTTAGCTGTATACACAAAAAGTAATGGTTATGAGACAAAAGAAAATATTTTACTATGTCTGTTTTAAAATTTTCAAATAATTCAACTAAAGAGATTTTTAAAAATAAGTCATAAGTATAGAAGATACCACTCACCTGAAATTTATTAATAATGAAGCTGGCAAGTGTTGGTTTTTTCTTTATGTAATTCTTCACGAATTAATTTTACAAACTGATATACGATATACTATTCTTTCTCCTGTCTAATACATTTCAATAAATATTTATAATACAAAAAATATTTTATTTAAAATTATAAATGTGTTTAACCTCACTCAAACTACCAAGGTAAACTAATAAGGTAACCATCAACATTGATGCTCAAATAATTTTTGAATTATCTGTCCAATTCTCTCCTTTATTATACACTTATTTCAATTTATTTGAAATAGAAATTTTCATAGTATAAAAAAGTAACTTTGGAGGTGCTGGCAACATATCCATTATCTGAGATATGAAAATATCTAAGAATAAAAATATATTTTAAAAGAAGCTTTAGAAACATGCTTAACATAATATAACTGGATGTTAAATCTGTGTTGAATTCAGTCATTAGTAAATGATAAAGTTCTAAAATTACCTATATTGTCATTTGCTTAAAAATGTGGGAGAATTCTAGCACTCAGTTTCTATTCTTTGACTTTAATGTAATACAGTGAGAACTTCATTATAATGTAGTGTTCAAAACATATTGCCAATTTTTAAAATAAATTCATTTTGCTTTTAAGCTAACAGTTTATAAACAATTTCAAATGGGAGTTCTTGAAGTTTTTAATGGTATCCATCTTTAATGCAGCTCTTTTTTATTTCATTAAAAGTAAATTATGTTTCAAACTCTAAATTCACTAATTGAAATATTTACAATTAACATAAATGCACTTTCTTAATTAGAAGCTCATCATCGCTCAAGACTTCAATAACAGCTCTTAATGTATCTCCCATTCCCTAATCCCCTTCAACCCACAACAAAAAGTGTGATTAATATTGGGAAACAAATTTGGAACATTTTAAAGTAATTTTTATTTGTGCCAAATTAGCCAAAACAATTTTGACTTATGTAAAATAAGTCCTTTATTCCTATACACATCTTTATTCTCACATTGAAATTCTAAACAGAGAAAATAACAATTGCCATCACGTATTGAGCAAATACTAAATTTCACTTTTTATATTACCCACTTTTCTCATATTATTTCACCTTATTATCATAACATCAGTATAAGAAAACTATTGCTCTTTTGAAACAAAACCCTGGAATGTTATTAAATTGGTTTAAGCTTTCACTACAGATAGTTAGTGGCAGAACTGTGATTCAAGACCAAATCTATTATTTTAAATGGTGTTCTCTTGAACATTATACTCTACTGATTTGCTAATATTCTTGACAAAAACAAACAGTAAAAATCAATCATTTAAATGTATTTGTATATTCTGATTTGTAACAATATTTTTGTTTTATTTTTAATTTTATATATAGTATCTCTGGCCATTAAAGACATGTAAGCTATAGGTAAAATGAAGTAAATATGAACCTGTTTATCTTGAGCTGATTAAATTCCACATGGTTAAGACATACTCAATGCTTTCACAAAATATGAAGCACTTAGAAAACATATTAAACAAACTAAGAAATATAAATATTCTGTTAATTATTTGAATTGTTCTCATTACAACGTGGCTTCTTCTGACAGATATATTTTGCAGAAACTCTATACTGTTAGGGGGTTGACTTGTTCATGTATCAAGCAGTTGAGAGCTCTAAAAGACAAGAATTGGGTTCCTAGTATGTTAAAAGCAGCATTGCTACCTTCCTTTCCTCATATTGTCTCGGTGTGAACTCTTTGATGTTTGTTGGTATGTGGTAAAGTTCTGCTGGTATTTGCTAAGGAACCTAGTCATGGCCAAAACTACCCTCCCATCTGCATATTCCCTCATTTGAATTCTTGAGAGAGTGGCACAAGCAAGGAGCAGTGATCATTTGGGAAATACAAGCACAAAGTTATCAATAGTCAATTGCACAAAATGCTCACTTTACAGTTCTATAATAAATCTAGATATAACACACAACTTGGACTCAAATGAGGAACATTAAAGCACAATGTTTTGAAACTTACCAATAAGATTAACAACTGCTCAGTTTCCTCTTGTCCTCTGTCCTTCCCTCTCACCCTTTTCCTTCCTCCCTCCCTTCTTTCCTTCCTTCTTCTCTTTCTTCCTTCCTTTTCTTCCATCTTCCTTCCCTTCTTTCCTCTTCTTACCTTCCCTCCTTCTTTTTTCTTTCCTCCCTTCCTCTCTTCCCTCATTCTTTCTTTTCTTCCTTTCTCATTTTTTTCCTTTTTTCTTCTTTTTACCAGGTGCTAGTAAGTAAAGCAGATATTTCAATATTAATTTTTCTGTTTCTTAATGTTATTCTGCCCTTGGTCTGCTGTTGTCTAGGCATATTTCCTTGAAGATTCCTTTCATTTCCTTTATGTGAATTATACTCCATATCTGTTTTTCTGGTCTTTAAGTCTTTCCTGATGTGTGGTCTAGCATTTCCCTTGCCTTCTTGACACAGCTTATTGACACAGATTATTGTACCCTAAATTCCATGTGTTGAAAACTGAAATTGTAACTGTCCACTAAAAATAACTTATCCAATTAATGATACAAAAGATAAATAAAACACACAGCTGGTTCTTGGAAAAGATAAACATAATTGATAGGCCATTAGTTTGATTAATCAAGAACGGAAGAGATGATTCGAATCAACTGAATTAGAAACGAAACTGTAGTCATTACAAGAAATACCATAGAGGGCCGGGCGCGGTGCCTCAAGCCTGTAATCCCAGCACTTTGGGAGGCCGAGACGGG
>NW_012114932.1:12253107-12267177 GCF_000951035.1 Colobus angolensis palliatus | reverse complement strand
GTAAACCCGGGAGGCGGAGCCTGCAGTGAGCTGAGATCCGGCCACTGCACTCCAGGCCGGGTGACAGAGCAAGACTCCGTCTCAAAAAAAAAAAAAAAGAAATACCATAGAAATATAAAAGATCATTTGAGACTACTATGAACACCTCTATGAACATAAACAAGAAAATACAGAGGAAATGTATAAGTTCCAGGAAACATATAACCCTCCTAGATTAAATTAGAAGAAATATAAATACTGAACAGACCAATAACAAGCTATGAGATTAAATCAGTAATTTAAAAATTGCCAACAACACAAAAAAGTCCAGGGCCAGATGGTCACCCATTCAAAGAAGAATGGGTGCTGATCTTAATGAAACTATTCCGAAAGATTGAGAAGGAGGAAATTCTCCCTAACTCATTCTATGAAGCCAGTATCATCCTGATACCAAAATCAGTATAGGGCATAACAAAAAAGGACAACTACAGACTAATATCCCCAGTGAACATAGATGTAAACATTCTCAACAAAATACCATCTAACTGAATCCAATAGCATATCAAAAAGATAACACACTATGATCAAGCGGGTTTCATCCCAGAAATTCAGGAATGGTTTAACATATGCAAGTCAATAAATGTGAAACATCACATTAACAGAATTAAAAACAAAATACATGATCATTTTGATAGATGCAGAAATAGCATTTGATAAAATCTAGCATTCCTGTAGGATACAAACAGTCAACAAACCAGGCATAGAAGAGACTTACCTCAAAATAATAAATGCCACATATGACAGACCCACAGCCAACATCATACTGAATGAGAAAGAGTTGAAAGCATTTCTGCTGAGAACTAGAACGAGACAAGGATGCCCACTTTTGCCACTTCTATTCAACATAGTACTGGAAGTCCTAACCAGAGTAATCATGCAAGAGAAAGAAATGAAGGGCATCAAATTGGAAAAGAGGAAATCAAGCTATTGGTGTTCGCTGATGGCATGACAGTATACCTCGAAAACCCTAAAAACTCCTCCAAAAGACTGCTAGATTTGATAAACAAATTCAGTAAAGTCTCAGGTTACAAAATCAATGTACACAAATTAGTAGCCCTGCTATACACCAACAATGAACAAGCTGAGAATAAAATTAAGAACTCAACCCCTTTTATAGCTGCTGAGAAAACAAAACAACAACAAAACGCTAGGAATATACTTATTCAAGGAGGTGAAAGACCTAGACAGGAAAACTACAAAACGCAGCTGAAACTTTCTCATTTCTACTGATGTCACCTTTATAGTTACTCATCTGGGTTCAAAACATGAGAGTCGTTTCCAATTCATTCTCTTCTCTTTCCTCTTTGAGTCCCACTGATCCCACCTTTATTCAGGTTTTCTTTATTTCTTTCCTTGACCAAGAGCATTCCTCTTGACTGACTTCCCTCCTCTCTGCCTCTCTCTTTCTCAATTCAACTTTCATATTGTCATATTAATCTATCCAAAATTTAGGTCAAATTACATCATTGAAGAGACTCAGAGAAATTTACTTTCATCTTGTGGTAGTCCTTATAATATTCCCTGAATTCAGGTATAAGGAACTAGTTAATGCTTTCCAAACTTCCATAATCCAAGCTTTACCTTTTTTGTTCATTCTGTTTCTTCCCTTCTGCTTCAATCTTCCTCTTTCTTTAAGACCTAACTCAAACCTCACTTCTGCATGATTTTTTTGTCTGAAACTATAATAACTATGCTATCTGAACCCCTATAAGCATTTATTAAATATGTACCTTATGATGCTTATCATACTTCATTCTATAATTTAGTTATAATGTTTGTCTCATTTTTCTCTTCCCTCTTTCCAAGAACTCTAGTTCTTCATGTTTTTTCTCCATAATGCCTAGTAAAATGGTCAGCAATTAACACATATTTATTAAATTTTATAGAATTAAATACTAAATGTATTTCATAGTATTAAAACACAGTGTACAAATAATAGTCTAAATATTAATTTTATTTTTAAGCATGAGAAAAAAATCACATTTATATGATTTAAAAACTAGACGATACCTTACAGATCAACTATGCAACACTAACATTCATAATTAAAGAATTTAAGATCCAAAAGTTTGACTCTCTACCTCAAGACATGTAACCAACCAGTGGCAGAGTAACTGGAATCCCAGCTTGTTTTCTCCCAAGGTGATTATTAATTGGTAAGTTAAACTGCTGATTTGAAACAACTAATATGCAGAATGGGATGTTAGATGTGTCTACAACTTTCTTTCTCCCTTTTTGTTTATCAAGTGCAAGATAAAGCCTTCCTATTAAATCATATTCAAATATTAACAGAGTTTTTGGTAAAAGTGGTAAAATACTGCCAGTTTAAAAAAATCTTCTTCCTATTTCTACTCAATTTAATGAAAACAGATAGTCAAAGGCACTTTAAATTTAATAGAAAAGAAAGCATAACCTCTTGTCATAAGCTTCAAAACTTGAGGGCCACAATAAATACAGTTTTGGTGAGGCCCCAGTACACCCTATATCCATTCTGACCTCTGCATTGGAAGTGGTACATTTATAAAATCCTAGTAAACTTTAACAAGAACAAATGGCATGGATATTGTTTTCTTACTTGGAGGAAGTGAAAATCATTTCCAAGAGAAAGACGTGAAATAGGAGAGGCAAAAAATAGGATATGCTTTCTCTGATATTAAAAAAAGAAAAGTAGGCTTTAGGGATTCTTCCTGAGTTGCGGTAATGACATTAAGTTGCAAGGGTATTCACCATGGGAATAGGAAGTACTTCCCAGTGGGTAAAGTAAATCCTGGTACAGAACATTTTGCTCATTTTTACAAAGTACCACAGACTAGTAGTTCCAAGTGGGTTCTATCTCAGCTCAGCCTCCTTACCATAAGATGGACTACAGCAAAGTCAGTAAAACACAATCACAGTCCTTGAACTCTGAGTCAGAGGAGATGACAATCATGCCTCAATAATGATAAAAGGTGAGTAAAACAGAAGTCATTTTTACGAAATTGAATTATTAATTCAAAAGTCTGAAAAAATTTTCATTTCAAGTCTCAGCAAGTTTTAAAAATAAGCATACCAGAGAAATAAACAGAAGCAAAAATGAGAAGAATAAATGAACACATCTGAAAAAAAGAGAAAAAAATACAATCTGGAAAAAATACAATACAGGGAACAGAAATTGCATTTCTATGATAACTGCACTATAGAAGAACTTAATGAAAATTGACTTTTGATAAAACAAGAGATCAAAACAAAAATAAAACCAGAACAATAAAATGAAAATTTAAATTACAGAGTTAAGAAAACATTAAACTCAAAATAATACTAATAAGTATAGTTTTGTGATGCCCCTTAAAATGAGCAATTTCCTGATTAATCACAGATAGAGTGAGTTCAACCTCTCGCACACCAGATCTTCCAGTTAATTTAGAAGTTCACTCTTACATATAAACAGACAGGTGAAGATTTATAGATACTTGAGAAAAGTTTTCAACATGAACTATAGACACCAACAACAACATAATTAAAAAGACAAGTGAAAGAAGCAATGCAGAAAGGCAAAGGCATTGAATAGGCATTTCTCCAAAGATGGTAAACAAATACCAAATGAGCATAGGAAAAGATGCTCAGCATCACTATTATGGAAATGCAAGTCAAAACTACAATGAGATATCACCTTGACCTCATTAGGATGGCCATTATCAAAGCAAAACAAAACAAAACAAAAAAACAAAACCCCTGAAAATGACAAGTGTCAGTGAAGATGTGGAGAAATTGGAACTCACGCACTGTTGGTAAAAAATGTGAACGGTTCATCTGCTATGGAAAACATTATAGAGGTTCCTCAATAAAATTAAAAATAGAATTACCCTATGGTTCAGCAATTCCACTTCTGGTTATATATCCAAAAGGACTGAATGCAGATATTCACAATAGCCAAAATATAAAAACAACCTAGAGAGTGGATGAACTGATAAATAAAATGTGGCATATGCAGGCCATGGAATATTATTCAGCCTTAAACAGGAAGAAATTCATGCTACAAGATAGATAGACCATGAGGACATTATGCAAAGTGAAATAAGCCAATCACAAAAAGACAAGTAATGTGTAATGCTACTGCAGTATATAGAGTAGTCAAATTCACAGAACCAGATGGTAGAATGGTGGTTTCTGGAGTCTTGCGGAAGAGAAAAATGGGGGCTTGCTGTTTAATGGGTATAGAGTTTCAGTTTTGCAATAATAAAAAATTCTGGAGATTAGTTGTACAGCAATGTAAATATACTTAACCCTACTGAACTGTGCACTTGAAAATGACTACGACAGCAAATTTTGTGTTACTGGTATTTTATCACAAAAAAGACGGATTGGAGAAAATGTATATCCTCCATGAGCCAGAATTCAAATCTAGAAAAAAGGAATGTTGGAAAGCAAGAAAAAGGTTTGGAAAATCAAATATTTAATGGCAAAAATAAAAATTCAACAAAAGGATGGGAAAATAAAATTGAGGAAATCTCCAGGAAGAACAAAAAAGACAAGATTAAAAATGTTAAAAATTAAAAAAAAAAATTAGCCTAGTATTCAGATTTTCAGAAAATGTGAGTTACAGAAAGAGAAAACAGAAAGGAGCAAATTGTCACAGAAATAGGTCATTAAATCTCATCAAAACAAAGAATATGAAATTTCAGAATGAAAGTCTCCATGAACCAGACAACAAAATGAGTGGAAAAAGACTCAAAATTAGGTGAAAGTTTTACAAATCTTTAGAATCCTTGGAATAAAAGGAAGATTTTAATGGCTTTAGGAAAGTGAAGAAGAGAAAAAAAAGTAACCAAGAAAACAAAATCAGGATATGGAAATTTAATAGACTTTTTGTCAAAATCACTGTAGTCTATAACAATGAAGTAGTGACTTTAAAATTGTGAGAAAACATGGTCTTCACCTAGAATTTTCCATACAGATTGTCAATCAAGTGTGAAGGATGGATAATGAAATTATAAGATAGGTAAGATCTCAAAAATTTTCCCTTGATATACTGCCATCAGTACGCTTAATATAATTAGTTTACTGGAGTTACAATAATTATACTACGGATATAGAGACACATAATGCAGATAATACAGAATCCAATTGAGTGGCTATACAAACAGACCGAAAGGAACATGGTGAGAGAAAACCTAAGATCATAACTGTAAAGCAAGCCTAGAGAGAACAATCAGTCCAAATAGAAGCAGAAGAGCGTTGGCCTCCAGGGGGCATGTTGCCAAGAAGATAATGATTATAATAGAGTAACTGATGTATTTCTGTGGACTTTCTAGATCATCAGTAATGTCAATGAACTTAATGATTAATGAATTATACAGGAAATGGAGCAAATAAAAGAAAATCAAGGCTGTCATTAATTCCAGGGCAAATGAAACATTGCACAAGTAAAGGCTTTGTAATAGTAGTTCAATATTTCCCTTAGCTGTAAATCATCTTTACAGTGTAATGAAGTGATGACTACTAAAAATGGACTCAACCCAAAAGAATGATATATAAACATTAGGAACATGAGAAGAGGATAATCCCTGATCCTGCCCCCTAAAAATATATGAGTATATTTCATGATAGAAAGCTATTAAGTCATATCTAAAACAGAAAGACCAAGAGATGATATAAGAATGCTATTTATAAATACAGAGACAATTAGCAGAAGAAACTGTTCAATGGGTTTAAAGTAAGGCCTCAGTGGATTAGAAATCAGTAAAGAGGGCAATAGGAAGCTCAATGCTTTCATCATAGGATTTTACAGTACAACTATTTGACTTTTAAAATTATATACGGGGAAAATGTTATTTAAGTAAACAAAAAAAATTTAGAGATTTTTCATCTCTCTAGAAACAAAACAAGTAGGACTGTTGGGTAGAAGAAAGGCTAAAATCTACAAAGAAGTAAGGAATAAAATTGTGACTTAAGACCAATGTACAACCAAGTCATGAATCCATTTAAGTAAGCAATCAGGCATTTTTAAATACTCTAACCTATGGGCCATTCACCATCTATGGGAGTTTTCTTTTTAAATATGTAAATGTAGTAAAACCATTTGAACATAAAATTTAGCCAATGAAAAGATACATGTAAAGAGAGAAAAAAATGTAGAGATTATATTTATGAAACAGAATACAAATGTTGTAAAATTTGACAATTAAAATAAAATCCAACTTTAAAAATTGAAATGTATTGGAGTGAAGGTGGGAGAATTTCAAAGAGGTGTATTAAATATTTTACAAAGCCTATCTAAAATTGAAATATGTGCTTCAAAATATAGAACACAGTGATTCTGATCTTTTGGTCTTTCTCTCATAGCTTTTCCATAAATTCAGAGGGAACTATAGTAAATGATTATCAAAATAGTTGCTATTTATTCAGATGCTTTGCTATATTTATAATCAAGCCAGAATAAGTTGAACAATTTTATGGATTAGCATTCATAGTACCACCCTGTTTTGCAGCATTTGATCTCCCTATCAAACCATATTTTTATCTCTATACCCTTCTAACTGCATTTGTGCGGAGAAAAACATCTGAATGTTAGCTTAATGTTAACATGGTTATTTTGAGGGTTTTGTTTATTTTCTTCTTTGTATTCTTGTTAGTTGTCTGAGTTCTTTAAAATGAGGCTGAATCATATAACTGTTTATTTAAAAAAAGATAAAGAAAATTGTAAAATATCTGGTAACCAAAAAGTTCTGTCAAAGGAAAAGAAGAAACACAAATACCCATTAATGTCAATAAGGAGATCCCAGCCCAAGTTTTCTATTACACCAATTGGCAGAAGTTTTCCAGAAGATCTGGAATCCATGACTATCTAAGGAGGCCTTCCCACCCCAAGTGTTTATCTTCAGTTTTACCACCATGTTCTTCCTCTACATGACAGGAAACTTTGTAAGTCTGACAGAACATCATGTCTCTCTCTATGCATTTTGAATTCCATTTTCTCAAGATAGTTTAACCTCATTTTCCCCTTAATCAGTTTCTAGGTTTTTCTTATAAGGCTAAATCTGACTTCAGACCTAGAATATGCCAGCCACTTTAAATGTGTCCACGACAGTCTTCAATATTTATTCAGACAAGTTCATTTTGCCCTTTACACTCCACTGTATATTTGTCCTATTCTTTCCTGGTGTAAACTAAAAATAAAATCTTACAATCCTCACTAATTGAACAGATTTCTCTTGGCCAAGAGGATCCCAGGAAAACCTTAAAAACTGAATTTCTAGACACGACAAGATGGGAGATCAGACATGCCTCATTATAGCCCCCTCCCTTTTGCTGTTTAGACACAACAACCATATTAATGTGAAAATGGAGATCATAAGACTGACAGAATGGACTGTTTGTGACAATAAAGTACTAAATTATAAACAGGACCTAAACCATTCCAAGCAATGATTTAAATCATGCCCAACTATGGTTAAAAAATATGCTATGTTCTAACTGCCACAATGTTCCTTTTTCTCTAGAAGCTAAACAAGCACAGGCCTTTAAATAACCAATTGAAGCAATTGCAGGTCACCAACCATCAGACACTGACTAACTGAGCCTCCCACCCCTACCTCCCTGCCAACCACCTCACTCCTTACTCCTGTTCTGCCAACCATAGCTACAGCTTTGATTAGACAAGAGACTGGTTTCTGCAACTTTCTCCTGATAAGACCGACAGCCATGGACTGGTTCTGACCAGTTTGCAGAGGCTGTGCAATGAGTGCCTTGGTATCCTGAAAAGACCTTTTGACTTATAGAACCTAAATATAATGAATTTAAATGCTAGGTTTCCATTCCAGGGTGAACATGAGTCATATGTTACCTACATGTTTGTTCACTACACATGCATCAGGACCACCTTCATGAATATTCATAACTCCTCCTTAACCCATTGAGTATATATGTTTAGCCAATCTTTTCAGGAGAAAGCTCCTACCTGAATACCTTCACTTTCCAACTGCCTGGTAATGGCTTCAGCCTGAAGCACACTTCCCAGCCTGTCAGAATGGCCACCTTGCAGGCTGTAATACTTAATAAAAAAAAAGTCACCTTTTCCAAATTCATAAAGACCTTGTGATTTTTAAGTTAACACTGGATTGCTGTCTCCCAGCCCACACCCCACTCTTGTATATTGACCACACTTCACTGCTAATCGTGCTCTAAAAATCCCTGTGCTCTAATAGGCAGGTTGATCTGCTTCTCAGCATGTACCACAGACTTGATTCTGGCATGTATCCTGTTTCTACGCACTGGAGAAGCTGGACAGCTCCACGTCCCTCCTCACTATGCCTCCTCTGGTGTAAGGAAATGCAGGGCGACTCTTGAGTGATCTGTGTGGCAGTTACATATCAAACAAAATATTATTCAAAAGACTATATGTAGAATTAATAATCAAAGACAAAAGCAGTAGCTAAGAAAAAAAAGTAAAGCAGGCATCCAGATGTAAAGACAGTGAACCATCAGAGTGAAAACTCATAAATAGAAGATAAGTGGATAAGTCTCTCTCCTAATGAGGGAGATGGGAAAAAAATAGAATGACAAATGATTTCTAAAGTGGTTGAGATCCAGGTGGTTAGGAATCTAAATTGGGGGATTGTTTTAAGCAGGCCAATGCTAAAAGGAGTTAAATCTGTACTTGTAGGAGTGCAGATTACTTCATGCATTTAGGGCTGAGTGAACTAGCTTTAGGTACACTCTGAGTATTGCGGAAAGTCCTGGGATCCTTATCTAGAACCAACTCTGATATCTGGTGTAACTGCTAAAATGCACAAGATATCTGTTATAGATAAATATGTTGCAATAATCATGATGCTTAACCTTCATTCTCCATCCTGCTAGATAGGATCTCAGAGCCCTGTGCCATCCAAGATGGGGCAGCTAAAGATTAAATTCCAACTCTTGCATTTGGCTTATTCTTTTAGGATACACAATGTACCCATTTAAGAAATTCTAGAGAAGAACGATACTCTTCTCAAACCTGTTCTCTAGCTGGACCCAACGGCAAGTATGACTGCTATAAGACCAGAATATGCACCTTTCACAGACTCTTTGGTTCTGCTCCCAGTTGGTTTTTGACACTGAAAGCGGCAAATCAGCACTCCTTCTCTAAAAGGGGGCTTTAGTCAATGTCTATGGCATGCAGTTTCAAGAAAGTTATCTCTTGTGTGTGCTGCTTAGGCTCTGTCCTGCTGTCCCAGAATCCAGTTTGCTTTTTACCTGGGATATGAGTGAGAGATGTATCAGCTTGGCAATCCTGCCATTACTTAGCTTAGTGGTTAAGAGTATAAGCTCCAAAATCAAGCTCAGAAATTAGACGGACTCTACTACTCACTGCCTGTGTGAACATGGGTAAATTTCTTAAATTCTCTGTGCCTGTTTTCTTGTCTGTAAAATGGAGCTAATTATACTACCAATTTTTAAATATGAAAGTATGTTAAATTAGTTGCACAGAGACAAATGAAGTTGCAATCAAAAAGATTCAGCAGGAGGATCACAGAAAATCCACAAGTACCCTGTGAAAGAGTCAGCTTTAAATATCAGTCAGTCTCAGAGAGCATGAAGACAATACAGGGGAAGTAAGAATTGTCATAACCTCCTTACCTCTCCTCCTTACCCTCTACCCAATCCAACCAAGGAGGGATCCGAAAACAGACTAAGGAGAAATGGAGATAAAGGAGAATCACAGGAAAATCCAATTATATTTCTCTCCCCTTAGTAAAGAGAGGAGGGGCCTTAACTTGCATTGAGGAATGAAGTGTTTATTAATATATCAAAATGCCATTCTAATAGAGACTGGTACCTTGAAGCAAAAAAATAACTTTACCTAAAATCCATCAGAAAAATTGTGTGACTTTCTGAGTTTGCATTCAATGGGTGGAGAGACACCACCTCCATAGAAGGTGTAAATGGACTGTGAGGGTGAAAATACAGGTGGGTTCTGGTTTCTTCCCATAGGTCCTGCTTATTCTATACATGGAAGATCATTGTGAAGATTAAATTAATTGACACATATGAGTTGTTTAGGATATCACAAGGCACCGGTGGGAGCTCAGAAAGCTGACCAATAAAGTCATCATCATCATCATCATCATCATCATCATCAATACCAGCTAAAACTTATCATAACATATCATGTCTATTTTATGCATTACAAAGCCTAGTTTAAAAAATCCCTTACAACTTTCCTCCTCATCAAAGTCCCTCTGGGCAAAACCAAACAAACAAAAACAAACAAACAAAAAACATTAGTATAAATTTTCCCCATCTTCCATTAACTTCAAAGATGTCTTTCTCTTGTCCTTTTAGTTCATATTCATGATTGAATCTTGGTTCTGCCACCTCTGAGTTGAGAGGGATTTTAATTGGGTCATTTTACCTCTTGGAACCTCAGATTTCTCTTCTGTAAAATGAATGTGTTAACACCTACCTTTACAGGGGATGTGGGAATATTTGAGCCACTGTATTTTAAGTGTATGCTGCCTACTAAAATACTCGTGTTTCAATGTGCTAAAAGGACCAGGGAGACATGGCCCTCCTGAACCCATCTCCCATGCTCCTTCTGCCCTAGACACAGCAAAAGTTGAATCATGTCAATCTTCTGCTCAACACTTTCTGATGTTTATTTATTTATTTATTTATTTATTTATTTTGTTTCACTCTAAGTAAAGGCCACAGTTCTTATAGTGATCTATGAGATCCCATAGGATCTGCCTTTGAATCACATGATCTCCCATAATTACTCCATATATGGAAGTTCAACTCCCTTGCCCGCTCTCTTCATGGTACTAGCCAGGTAAACTTCAACCCTAGGGAAACCAGCTTTCTATTTATTCCTTGACAGTACCTGAACAGTTAAACATGACTAAAGAAAAACACTCTGATGCTGACTGGAGCACAAACCTCAAATGGCTATTCCCAGCATTCTTTATAGAGGTCCCCTAGTCAATTTTCTTTCCCTTTCTCTAAATATCTCTTTCATATTTCTCATCTCTCCTCATACCATCAACATCTGACTCCTCATCACTCATGGCGAAAATGAAGCTCACCATCAAATCTACCAGCCTGTATGCATGTATTGATAAGCATCGCCAGGTTTTTCATTACAACAGATGAATTGCTCATATTCTAAAACCCACCATTCTATGGGCTTCCATCCACTCTCACTTTCTCAAGGATTTTGCCCCAGTAATTATTCCTCAGTTTCCTCTGCATCACCTACATCAGTGCAAATGCATACTGTAATTTCTCTGATATTAAACAAAAAGTCTCTGATACCATATCTCTATGTAGCTCTGAAATAGATCTGCATTGCTCCACAGAAAAAAAATATCCTCACAAGAACTGTTTGTACAGTTTCCATCTTCTCATCTCCCATTCTTCCATGATTTTAATTTAATCAGGTTTTTGTCTCCAAAACCCCACAGAAAACACTTTCTTCAAGGTCACTAATACCTTCATATTGGCAAATGCAATAGTCAATGTTTTAAGGTGGTTTAATTTCTTTTTTTTTTTTTTTGAGACATGGTCTTGTGATGTCACCCAGGATGGAGTGCAGTGGCACCAACATGGCTCACTGGAGGGTGACTTGTACATGAAATTCAATTTGAATGTTTACAACACAGTGGCCTTGATATAATGTTATAGAAATTAATTTTAGGGTCAATATTATTCTATGTTTCATCTACTCGGTGTTTCATTCAATATCATTCTGCTGTTACATATAACTAGGTATGATTCATTTATTTCACTACTAAACAATATTTTTCTATATGAATATATCTGGTTTTTTTAATCGAATGAATTTTTCTTGTTTTTCTCTTAATGATATGTCTAAATCTCTAGTAACCATCCTTGTATGTGACTCCTGGTGTATATGTATAATATTTTCTCATGGGTATATAGATGGAATTTGAATCTGTTACTATTTGACGTATGAATATTTACCCACACAGAGGAATACTAAAATATTTTAAAGTGGTTACCTACAACAATTTACAAGAATCTTTTAAGTCCACATTCTCCCCAACATTTTATGGCATCACACTTACCAATGTTCGCAAATAGAATGGGTATGAAATGGTGTCTATGCACAGTCCAAATTTATGTTTCTCTAATCTCAAATAAAGTAGAACATTTCTCCACATGATTACTGGCCTGTATTAGTTTGTTTTCACACTGCTATAAAGATACTACCTGAGACTGTGTAATTTATAAACAAGAGAGGTTTAATGAACTCAAAGTTCCACATGGCGGAGGGTGAAGGGTAAACAGGCACCTTCTTCACAAGATGGCAGGAGAGAGAGAGAACAAGTGAAAATTACCACTTTTAAAACCATCAGATCTCCTGAGAGCTCCTTCACTATCACGAGAACAGCATGAAGGAAGCCGACCCATGATCCAGTCACCTCCCACCAGGTACCTCTTTAAAACGTGGGGATTGCCCTGGCCAGAAGTTCTAACACTATGTTGAATAGGAGTGGTGAGAGAGGGCATCCATCTGGACATCCATCCATGTCTTGTGCCATTTTTCCGGAAAGGAAGAACTAGTACCAGCCACTGCAAAAACATGCGAAATTATAAAGACCATTGATGCTAGGATGAAACTGCATCAACTAACAAGCAAAATAACCAGCTAACATCATAATGCCAGGATCAAATTCACACATAACAATATTAACTCTAAATGTAAATGGGCTAAATGCTCCGATTAAAAGACACAGAATGATAAATAGAATAAAGAGTCAAGACCGATCATTGTGCTGTATTCAGGAGACCCATATCACATGCAGAGACACACATAGGCACAAAATAAAGGGATGGAGGAAGATCTACCAAGCAAATGGAAAACAGAAAAAGACAGGGATTGCAACACTAGTCTCTAATAAAACAGACGTTAAGCCAACAAAGATCAAAAGAGACAAAGAAGGCCATTACATAATGGTAAAGGGATCAATTCTACAAGAAGAGCTAACTATCCTAAATATATACGTACCCAATACAGGAGCACCCAGATTCATAAAGCAAGTCCTTAGAGACCTACAAAGAGACTTCGACTCCCACACAATTATAACGGGAGACTTTAACTCCCCACTGTCAACATTAGACAGATCCACAAGACAAAGTTAAAAAGGATATCCAGGAATTGAACTTAGCTCTGCACCAAGCAGACCTAATAGACATTTACAGAACTCTCCACCCCAAATCAACAGAATATACATTCTTCTCAGCATGACATCGCACTTATTTCAAAATTGACCACATAGTTAGAAGTAAAGCACTCCTCAGCAAATGTAAAAGAACAGAAATTATAACAAACTGTCTCTCGACCGCAGTGCAATCAAACTAGAACTCAGGACTAAGAAACTCAATCAAAACCGCTCAACTACACGGAAACTGAGCAACCTGCTCCTGAATGACTACTGAGTACATAACGAAATGAAGGCAGAAATAAAGATGTTCTGAAACCAATGAGAACAAAGATACAACATACCAGAATCTCTGGGACACATTTAAAGCAGTGTGTAGGGGGAAATTTATAGCACTAAATACCCACAAGAGAAAGCAGGAAAGATCTAAAATTGACACCCTAGCATCACAATTAAAAGAACTAGAGAAGCAAAAGCAAACACATTCAAAAGCTAGCAGAAGGCAAGAAATAACTAAGATCAGAGCAGAACTGAAGGAGATAGAGACACAAAAAAAACTTAAAAAATGAATGAATCCAAGAGCTGGTTTTATGAAATGATCAACAAAATTGATAGACCGCTCACAAGACTAATAAACAAGTAAACAGAGAAGAATCAAATAGACACAATAAATAATGATAAAGGGGACATCACCACCAATCCCGCAGAGATACAAACTACCATCAGAGAATACTATAAACACCTCTACGCAAATAAACTAGAAAATCTAGAAGAAATGGATAAATTCCAGAACATATACACCCTCCCAAGACTAAACCAGGAAGAAGCTGAATCCCTGAATAGACCAATAACAGGCTCTGAAATTGAGGCAATAATTAATAGCCTA
>NW_012114932.1:12167292-12252778 GCF_000951035.1 Colobus angolensis palliatus | reverse complement strand
ATACGCAAATCAATAAATGCAATCCAGCACATAAACAGAACCAAAGACTAAAACCACATGATTATCTCAATAGATGCAGAAAAGGCCTTTGACAAAATTCAACAGCCCTTCATACTAAAAACTCTCAATAAATTAGGTATTGATGGGATGTATCTCAAAATAAAAAGAGCTATTTATGACAAACACACAGCCAACATCATACCGAATGGTTAATCTAAAGTTGTTAAGTTCCTTTATGGATTAAAGAAAATAGTATGACTGCTACCTAATGTTCAAGATTATAGAAATGTGACTTTAGATTCAACTAAACTAAATCATATTTATAAAAATTGTTTTTATAAGGGTAATTATGTTTTGTGTCAATGCAAACATGATTTCTAAAATCCTTAACTTAAAATTTTGAATTAATATCAAGTCAAGTTAAATAATATATAAGTTTTGGATATCTGGATAATTTCTAAGCAATGCAGAGCAGTGAAACCATGCTAAGCATAATTCCAATTTGTATAATACATCTTTGCTTATTCCGCTTACATGTTATACAGTAGTTGTATCTTGGACTTACATTAAGAAAAAAATTATTTTTGCTATTTTAAGAAGGTATAAAATGTGGTTACCCATAGGAAATTTTGGTATAAGTATCATGAGTTTTGCTAACTGCAAAAATGCTTCTCCATGAGACTGTTTTCTCATCTCCTAGTTTTCTCTATCAGACAGAAAGTATTATTTTGGTTAAAAGTTACAATTAATGTAGGTGATTATGACTACACTAGGAACCACAGTGAGAAGAAATACAACTCTGTATACAAGGTGATGTGATGACATTGTCTTTTTCAAGGAGAAAAGAGAGTAGTAATAGTGTTGGACTAAACTGTCAGTCTGTTTCCTATGAAAGAACATACTGAAAGACAAAACTTTGGAAGTATTTAGAAACTTCCGGAGACTTCACAAACTTTAGAAAGTTTGAGAAAAGGAGACTCTATAGCTCTTAGTTTGTATTCGCTGAGTCTGAAAAAATGCTATAAAAGATATTAAAAATTCAGCAAAATCCTTTCCGTATTAAGGGCTCATTTGTAAGATAATTTTTCAGGGGAACTCATAAACCTGAAATGTCAAATAATATAATCATGTAAAACTAGAATTTGACTTTGTCTTTGTTAAAAGAATAAATTGGTTTTGCAAGCTTTAATGAGGGATAGTAAAAGGTTATTTTTATTTTTCAACTTTCTATGTAATCAGGTCAGAGAGCAGAGATTTCGTATTTCACCAGAATAACCTTCACTGCTTTTTTGTTGACTTTCTCATGGTTAATTGAAAACAAACAATTCCTTACCTACGTAAGAGCTAAAATTCTGTACAATTGTGTTTTCTTCTTCTGTGTTTAATTTTAAAATTTACTGAACTATAATATTGTTACTCTGGCATTTGTAAACTTGACCTAATGAAGTGACGAAATCCACTCTGACAACTGTTTATAGTTTGACTCTCTAGGGTTGAATCGAAGGAAAACGAAACTTTAGGATACCTTTCACACCTCAAACCATTTTTCAGATTTACCACAGCTGTCACACGAAAAAATCACAATGATTTACCATAAAAAGAGTGATGCTAGGAATATTAGAATTCTTTGTCATGTTTCTTAATTAGCTTCAAACTATTGTATAGACTGCGTAGGAAAATTTTAAAATAAAAGACACATTCAGATTTTCCTAGGTTAAGCTTCTATACTCCATAGGAAAGCCTTGGAGACTTGTAGTGATTTGTTAAACTCTGGTTATCCATAGAAATGTCCTCACCCCCAGGAGATATATTGATCAACTACTATGAAATAGTTATATATTGTACCCACATAGAAATTTTACTCTCTTCAATTACCCTGTTACTGACAACAGTAATAAATTAACTATATTTCAGTCTCATTATAAAATATATAAAATACATCTGCTTTCATCTGATGTTTGCCTCAAGGATCTGCTAAAAGCTATTGGCTAGAATTGTGTCTCAAGGCTTATGAAAAGGATTATACTAGGTACTATGAATTATTGATGATTCAAAAAATAGACTCTTGGGTAAAAGCTTACAAGCCGACAAGCCTTAAGTAATTTTCAGACAAAAAGTGAGTGGATTGAATAACAGTTTTCTGGATTCTTTTTAGTCTATAGCAGATCAAAATCATGAATGCATATTGTTGATTCAAAATATGGAATAAAAAAATTTAATTGCATATGGCTAAATAAATGGATACGAAAAGTTTTATTGTGTGTATTTATTTTGAATAGTGTCAATTTTGTATTTTTTATGAACAGCTTTATGGAAGATATAGTTCACATATAATAAACTATGTATGTTTAGGTTGCACAATTTAATAAGTTTTGCCATATACACCCTGTATAAGTATGTCATCACAATCAAGATTATGAACACATCCATAACTTCCACAAGTTTCCCTGTAGACCTTTCTAATTCCCCCTCCGGCCCAACTCTAACGTGCCCCTGGCCCTAGGCGACCACCGATCAGCTTTTTGTCAAAAAAATTAAGTTGTATTTTCTAGAATTTCATCAAATTAAAATAAAACTTTATGTACTCTTTTTTCATCTGTCTTCTTTCACTTAGCATGATTTTTTGAGATCCATCCATGCTATTGTGTGTATCAATAATGAGTTTCTTATTATTGCTGAGTAGCATTCTATTTCAGGGTACACTACATTTTGTTTCTCCACTCAGCTATTGATAGACATGTGGATTGTTTACAACGTCTGGCTATTACAAATAAAGCTAGTACGAACATTTATGTAGTAGTCACTGTATGAACCTATGCCTTTATTATCTTGGGCGAATGCCTATGGGTGGAATGACTGGATCATACAGCAGGTGTATACTGAATTTTTTAAGAAACTTCAAAAGCATTTTTTGAAGTGGTCACGCCATACTATATTCCCACCAGCTGTGTAGGAGAGGTACAGTTTTCCATGCCCTTGACAAAACATGGCGTTGTCAATCATTTAGATTATAGATATTTCAGTCAGTGTTTAGTGGGATCTCATTGTGGTTTTAATTTGCATTTCCCTAAGGAATTATTAGCAATTGGGACAAGTTTTTATGTACTTACTTGCTATCCCTATGTCTTTTTTGAATTGTTTATTCAAATCTTTTTCCCATTTTTTATTTGGATTTTTTCTTATTGTTAGGTCTCAAAATTCCTACACATATTATGGATACAAGTTATTCATTAGATATATGCTTTAGAAATACTTTTTTCAAATCTGGAGCTTGTCTTGTCATTCTCTTAACATTGATTTTGAAAATAAAGTGTTTCATTTAAAAGTTAAATTTATTGTTTTTATCTTTTACACATAATGCAATTAGTATCATATGTAATAAATTTTTGTCTAACCCAAAGTCACATAAATTTTCTCCTGTTTTCTTTTAGATTCTTTAAGGTTTTACATTCAGGTCTGTGATTAATTTTGAACAAATTTTATATTGTGCATGATGAATCAAATATTATTTTTTGCACATGGATATTTAATTGTTCTAGCACCATGTATTAAAGACTGACCTTTTCCAGTGAACTGTCTTTGCATTTTTATATATAATATTTTGTTCATATATTTTTAACAAATATGGGCTCTATTTCTGAACTGTCTATTCTGTTATACTGACATCTGCCTTCATGCCAAATAACTATAATGTTATGATTATCTTATAATGAATGTTGAATCAGGTATTGTATATCCTTCCACTTTATCTTTTCAAAGTTGTGGTTATTCTAGGTTCTTTGCCTTCCCATATGAAGTTTAGAATCAGCTAGTCAGTTTGTACAAAAACCAAACCAAACCAAACCAAAAAAGTTCCCAGGATTTAGAATGGGACTTCGTTGAGTCTGTGGATCCTTTTGGGAAGAACTGAGCCTTTAACTATATTGAGCCTTCAAATGCAAAACAACCACTAATACCACCATTTATTTAAGTCCTCTTTAATGTCCCTCAGTGATGTTTGATAGTACAGGACATGGATGTGTAGAGTGTACAGGACATGCTTGTCTTTTGTCAGATTTATCCCAATTTTATGTTGTTCAATGCTTTGAAATTGTTTTGTTTTTAAAAAATTTCTGCTTTCAGTAGTTCATTGCTAGAAATGCAATGCATAAAATGGAGAAATACAATTGCTTATTTTAGTATGCTGCATTTTAAACTTACTTTTTAGATTTGGTAGCTTTCCTGTAGATTCCATTAGATTTTCTACATAAGTGATTCTTCGTCTGTGAAAAATACAGTTTAACTTCTTCCTTTCACATCTAGATGCCTTTTATTTCCATCGCACTTTATTATGCTTGTTCCAAAATAACGTCGAGTAAAAGTGGCGAGAGTAGACTTTGTTTGCTTCATGATCTCAAGGGTAAAATATTCATCCTTTCACTGTTAAATATAATATTAGCTGCAAGTTTTCCACAAACCTCTTTTTACCACGTTTAGGATATTGTATTTACTTAAACAGTTCTATCAGTCTTATACATAAGTCATATCTGACATTGATGGGCAGCATATGGGCATGGAACGTCCACCTCTTAATTCGTTTGTTTCCTAGTTTACTGATAGTTTTTTATGAGTTTTTATCATTTGGACTTAATCCAGTGGTTTTCTTTATCTGTTAAAACAGTCGTATTTTTTACTCTTTTAAAAATTTTATTGGTGAATTACATTGCTTGTAAAAAATGTTAACCAACTTGGCCGGGTGCAGTGGCTCACACCTGTATTCCCAGTATTTTGGGAGGCCGAGGCAGGCGGATCACGAGGTCAGGAGATCGAGATCATCCTGGCTAACATGGTGAAATCACATCTCTACTAAAAATACAAAAAAAATTAGCCGGTCATGGTGGCAGGCGCCTGTAATCACAGCTACTCGGGAGGCTGAGGCAGGAGAATGGCGTGAACCCGGGAGGCAGAGCTTGCAGTGAGCCAGATCACGCCACTGCACTCCAGCCTGGGCGACAGAGGGAGACTCTGCCTCCAAAGAAAAAAAAAAAAGAATATATATATATTCGAGTATCCCAATTCGAGTTCTTAGGATCAGCCTCACTTGGTTATGATATTTTATCCTTCTTATTCAATTTTGTATTTGAGTTGAAGTTTGTTTATAATTCAGTGTAAGTATGGGGGATATTGACCTGCAGATTTATGTTTCTATAATACGTTTGTCTGGTTTTGCACTGTGATAATGTTGGCCTCATAAAATTAGTTAGGAAGTATTTCTCTTTTCCGTTTTGTGGAGGATGTTTTGCAGAATAGTTATTACTTCTTCCTTAAGTAGTTTATAGAATTCATTTAGGACAGTTTCAATTATAAACTCAATTTCCTTAATAGATATAGAGTCATTCAAGTTATATATTTCTTCTGGAAAGGGATTTGTTAATTTTATCATTCATGAAATTTGTTCATTTCATGTTTTCAGATTTATTGTTATAAAATTATTAATAATTTGCCTCTGTTATCATTTTTTTATTCACCAACTGTGTTATTTGCAAAAACCAAAGCACATTTCAAGAGCTGAAATAAAAAACTTGCTATGTATATGTTAAAATGACCAACAAGCATGCTTAAAGGAAAAAAATATTTTTAGAAATTCAATTTAAAAATGTTTCCCTCTTTGATAGCAGTACAGCAAATCCTCACTTAACATCATGGATAGGCTCTTAGCAACTGCAACTATAAGTGAAACAAAGTATAATTAAACCATATTTTTGTTCTCATCAACAACAAAATGAGATTGAAGGAAGCAGCATTATTTGACGACCTGTTATAGGTCATTTTGCTTAAAGTCGCAGTTTCCAAGAACCTATTGATGATGTTAAGTAAGGATTTACTGTACTTCTTTATTTTTTTTTTCAGGAATTTTTTTTATTATACTTTATGTTCTAGGGTACATGTGCACAACGTGCAGGTTTGTTACATATGTATACATGTGCCATGAAGGTGTGCTGCACCCATTAACTCATCATTTACATTAGGTATATCTCCTAATGCTATCCCTCCCCCCTCCCCACACCCCAAAACAGGCCCTGGTGTGTGATGTTCCCCTTCCTGTGTCCAAGTGTTCTCACTGTTCAATTCCCACCTATGAGTGAGAATATGCGGTGTTTGGTTTTCTGTTCTTGCGATAGTCTGCTGAGAATAACGGTTTCCAGCTGCATCCATGTCCCTACAAAGGACATGAACTCATTCTTTTTTACAGCTGCATAAGGATGTGGAGAAATAGGAACACTTTTACACTGTTGGTGGGACTGCAAACTAGTTCAACCATTGTGGAAGACTGTGGTGATTCCTCAAGGATCTAGAACTAGAAATAACATTTGACCCAGCCATCCCATTACTGGGTATATACCCAAAGGATTATAAATCATGCTGCTATAAAGACACATGCACACATGTTTATTGTGGCACTATTCAAAATAGCAAAGACTTGGAACCAACCCAAATATCCATCAATGACAGACTGGATTAAGAAACTGTGGCCATCAGAGAAACGCAAATCAAAACCACAATGAGATACCATCTCATACCAGTTAGAACGGCGATCATTAAAAAGTCAGGAAACAACAGGTGCTGTACTTATTTCCTAACACGGTTATATATGCATGCACATGTAATATGTAATTCTTACATATTCAATACTTGTTATATAAGAAATTAAAAGAATGAAGTTATATAAAAAATTAAATGCTAGGTCTATTCTCAGCCAACATCCCCTTCAATTGCACTCCACAAGTATATGTCCCAATATTGGGAACATCTTGCCATGTGGAAGATGAATCTAGCATTTAAAAATACCCAATGTTTTAAAGCATGGCCCCTACATACCACACAGCTTCTTCCTTTGGTGCTCAACTGATGAATCAGTAATTGATTCTCCTCTAAGTTGCAGTTGCAGTTATAATCCAGTTGCAGTTACAACCTAGTGACAATTTTTAAGAACTTATCCATGATGCTAGTGAGGACTTACTGTACTCCTAGAGCCACCTATCCCTTCGAGGATTCTCTTGACAGTCCTGTTGGAGAATCAGTTACTGATTCATTAGCTGAGTGGTGACTCAGACTGGTCACCTTTATTTTTCTGAGATCCTATGGACATCACTGACAAGGTTCCTATACAAGCTTCTTTCCAAGCATTACCCAAATGTCCCCCATGCTCCCACAGAACCATTTAAAGACAATTTAGTCTCTTCAGACTGTGCTTTTTGCCTTTAAGTATACCTTATAATTGTTCTGTTGAAAGGCAGACAGGATGTACTGGGTAAAAGGAGCTATAGTGAATAGATAGGCCCTTAGTGATGTAGTGATAAGATGTGGGTAGGCAAGCATTCTATATCCCTATGATTAGGTCTCAGTCTTTTGGTGAGTCTGCACCCCTGGACTGTGAATTTTGCAGGTATTTCTCAGCATTCCCCCTCTTCGTTAGGTAGAATAGGGTGGCTGGAAGGGGCTGACTTTGTGAGTTTTCCTTTCCCCAGGTAAATTAGGCTCTGATATAGCCCTGGTAGGTTAGGCTCTAGTAAAATAGTTTATCCTAGGGCAGACCTTGTTAAGAACAGAATCCTTTGATATATTTCAGAATTCTTTCTTTCTTTTTTGAATGTTTTGCTGTTGTTTTTTTGTTTGTTTTTTGTTTTTTTTTTCCTGCTCTACTGGAAGTATAAGGGGATATTTTCTGATATTCACTTTCAGACCTAGTAGAGCTCCTGGGGACAGAATTCACAAAATTATGGGGATGACTGAGCACTTATTTCAGTTCTCAGTACAACTGGTCTCCCTGGACATTATAAATCACAGAGTTGTTCACGCTGAGCCTCCAGCAATTTGTCAATTAAAGTTTGGGTCTTCCTACTCCAGCACTGACTCCCTCAGAGTCTTGTGCTTGTGGGTTTCTGCTTACATAACTTGAGACTGCCTGTATCAGCCTGTTTCTTTCCAATATGGGAGGCAATGGTTTGTCATGTGACCTCAAATCTCTGACAAATCTAAGCAGAGTTATTGATTTTTCAGTTTGTTCAGCTTTTTACTTGTTTTGGAGATGGAATGACAACTTCCAAGCTTCTCATTTGCCAAACCAAAACCTGGAAGCCTTTATTATAATTTTAATATCTGTATTATCTGTAGTAATGTCACCTCTCTTATTTTTGATACCAACATGTTTGGTCTAACCTCTTTTCTTCCTGATCAGACTGACTAGAATTTATCAATTTTTAAAATTTTCTTAGAGAACTAGCTTTTGTTATTATTTTCTCTACTTTTTATGTTTCATTGATATCTACTCTGGAATTTATTATCTCCATTTGCCCGATTACTCTGGGTTTAGTTTGCTCTTTTCTTCTAAGCTTTTAAACACCACTTAGTCAAATGTTTATTCTATATTTGTGTAAGTCTGATCCAATAGCTCTATGTCCATGTTAGTGTTCTTTAGTTTTTTAACCAACTCAGAAGTAACACGAATAAAAATAATTCCCAAGTGAAGTCCTTGTTCTCTCAATTTGGAAATACTGCCCTGCCATGAGTACAGTTAAACCTTAGACTAATTTCTTCCCAATTGAAGTGAGGGTAAAACAAGACATTAAACATTTTCTAATAGATTTTACTATCTCTTCTGCTCTAAAAGTACTCACTAATGAAAAATTCATTCCTCTGTTGACATTTTATTATAAGTTCTTAACTGAATACTCATTTCAGCCAACCTGAATCTCTGGTTTCCTTAATATGCTTATATTAATAAACTAGAAAGTTGGAAAATAATTTCAAAAAAACCCACTTAATTTCATACAACAAAGCAAAAATGGTTACATAATTCTATAGAACCAAAACCCTGAAATCATAGAATTTTAACCATAAAAACTCAAAAAATTTATCTTTTTCTCAAAAAGTTACACAATAATGAGTAGGTTAAGACCAAAAAGTGAATTCCTCTATGGTCCAAAAAGAGTATCTGTGGAGAGCAGGTACTCTAGAACAGAGTGTCCCTGCTCCTGGGCCACAGATCAGTACCTGTCTCTGGCCTGTTAAGAACCAGGCTTCACAGGGAGGTGAGTGGCAACCAGAGAGCAAAGCTGAGCTCTGCCTCCCATCAGATCAGCAGTGGCATTAGATTCTCATAAGAGCTCAAATCCTATTGTGAACAGCACATGCGAGAGATCTAGGTTACATACTCCTTATGAGAATCTAATGATAAATTAATGCACTTGAATCATCCTGAAACCACCTGTGCCCCCTGCCCCATGTCCATGGAATAACTGTTTTCCACAGAACCAGTCCTTGATGCCAGAAAGGTTGGGGACCGCTGTTGTAGAGAACTATTTTCTTCCACACATATTTGTATTTATTTCAATATTCTTTCCAGATGATTTTGTTTCATCATACAGGCCACTAGGTTCTAAAATTATTAGCAAGTTTACAACTTATTACTTGTGTATTTCTTCTGCCTACCCATTCCTTCTTCCTTTCTCCAAGAGCTCCATAAATGTAGACTGTAGTGCTTAGTTTCCAGTGACAGCTTCCAAGAATTATTCCCCATCCTGTATGTGCATGCTACTCTTGATGTCAAGTAGTACAGCTGGTTTCTCCTTTCTTTGACTCTGGTCTGCCTTAAAATTTGCTTTGGCAGGTTGAATACAGTAGAAACCATGTTTTGGGACTTTCAAGTCGCCTTTAGATAGCTGAAAGTTCCCATTTTCCACTTTTTGGAACCCAACTGACAATTACAAGGAGCCCAAGTCACACGGTAATGCCATGAGGAGAACCAAAGTGTTTCTGTTGAAAGATTCCACTGAGCACCCAGCCAACTGCAAGCCAAGTAAGGAGCCATCTTTAAGCTTGTAACTCATTTGCTTCCCCAGATGACTTGAAGTAGAAGAACCATCCAGCAGAGTTCAGTCAACCCACAGACTTGGAAGAGATTAGAAAGTGGTTGTTGTTTTAAGTCATTTGAATGATCAGAATTATTATACGATAGAAGAAAGCTAAAGTATAGAATGACAGAATATATGGCTTTAAATTTTCTTATTAATAGGGGGGCTTGAAATAAACATTCTAAAAATTCTGCTTCCTCCCTCACAAATAAGTTAAGCAGAAAAGCTATATTGATATTTTTGAGAGGCCAAACATAGGAGATTCTTTATGAACAGGTTAATATTTTCCATGACTATGTGTACATTGCCAGGATTGTGGGACATAACATGAAAGAAAAGATAGAAGTAAAAGGCCATAAAATTAAGATTACAACATTTGGCTGCCATGAAAGTAGTTTTGTTGCCTAGGAAAGTACATAATATATTTACATGTATATAGTAACAAAATACTTTTAGGGCTATTACTGTCTTTTCTAGTATAATTAGCACACTTATTAGTAGGATGAATCAAAAGTAATATGGCAAATTCAGAACTATTTTATTTATTTTAGTCCAGGAATAATGAGAAGGGGAAAACCCTAAAACGTTAGAATGACCTGACTTTTCACAAGAAAAATTACATTCAAAAAATGTCTTATTCATAACTTATTACAATAGTTACTTATAATTTGCTAAATTATTGGAAGAATATGAGAAAGAAGTGATGCTATGCAGAACATGGAATATTTTGGAAAACACCAGGAAATAATAAAATAGCCCAACATAAACTATTTAGAACTGAAAACGTCCATCTAATCATGATATTCTGTGCATGACAATATAAAATGAAATGACTTAAAATTCCATTGTGACTTTTATGAGACTGAGAGATCAATATTAAGTTAATAAGAGGTCCACAGAAATGAAACAGGGTCAAACTTGCTTTAGAATCATTTCCTTTAGATTTGCTGTATACATTGTACTTACTTTAGTAAATAATTTGCAGCCTCGTATGTAAGTTATTTCGGACATAGACTAGCAGGATGTGGTCACGAAACATCCAATTCTAAAATCTTTTGGCTTATAGTTCTGGTGGAGAGGTAAATGAAGTTTACCAAAGCTGTGAATTGTCATTAAGCTAAAGGAGATGTGAATCTGAATAAGGAAAGCAGACTCACAATAATCATAGTGGAGTGTTTTATGGCATGAATGAGATATAAGGGAAAAAACAAACAGCCTGCCTATCCATTTGGACACTACTACATTTAGAAAAAATTATCAGAGAGCTTATGGGAAAAATTGGCAGGGCTGTGCAACGTGCCTCTCAACCCCTGTTCAGCATAAATCTAAAGTATCTAAAATAAAAAAGTGTCTGTGTTTAGCTCTGCTAACCAAAACTTTGTAAATGTACATGCATTTTGACCTACATATCCTATTTCAAGGATTAAAACCAAGGATATACAGGCAAAATCTTTTCAGGATGTCTGCATAAAGATATTTATTGCATACTTTTTGTAATAATATTTTTAAAAGACATAAAGCGGTGTCCATCAGTAAGAAACCTTAAAAATAAATTGTAGTATATACATAAAATGGAATAAAATTAGTCATAAAAATAATGAGGCTGAGGTTGAGTTGTATGTATTTATATGGAAATATATCTAAGACCTTAATTTTAGGAGGAAAAGCAAAATCCTGGAACATAGAGTATGATCTTTTGCGGGGAGGGGGGAATGTGAAAGAATATATAAATAGATGCATATATTTGGGCATACACATTGATTTTCTAAGAGGAAACTGACTCTTAAATTTCTAATGGTAGTTACCTTTGGGAAGTAGGACTAGGTAGAGTAGAGAAGGTATCACTTTCATTTTATACTTGCATATATTGGTTCAATATTTTGAACTTTAACTTCTATTAATTTTTTAATTAATAAAAGCTGATACTAACCAGGTTCATTGTGCCCATATGAAGAAAGCAATCACTGTGATGGTTGGTTTTGCAAAAGAGAAAAGGGTTAGTCACAAGCAAGGAGGAGGAAGAACAGCTCTCAAACCTACCTCCCTGAAGATAGGGCTTAAGAATATGTACGGGTTAGAGAAGTGGAGTGGTCTAAGGTGTGGAGAAAGGTGTTTGGCAGTAGGAGAAAGCAATCAGTGGTCTGTGCAAGCCTAATCGGGGAATTTACCTCTTTTTCTTTTTTTCTTTTTTTTTGAGACGGAGTCTCGCTCTGCCGCCCAGGCTGGCGTGCAGTGGCCGGATCTCAGCTCACTGCAAGCTCCGCCTCCCGGGTTTACGTCATTCTCCTGCCTCAGCCTCCCGAGTAGCTGGGACTGCAGGCGCCCGCCACCTCGCCCGGCTAGTTTTTTGTATTTTTTAGTAGAGACGGGGTTTCACTGTGTTAGCCAGGATGGTCTGGATCTCCTGACCTCCTGATCCGCCCATCTCGGCCTCCCAAAGTGCTGGGATTACAGGCTTGAGCCACCGCGCCCGGCCGGAATTTACCTCTTAACAACACACGTGTTCAGAAAATGGTGGCCTTAGCATGATCTGAGGATGAAGTTTCTGGCGGTCCAATATTGAAAGGTCAACTCTCGGGCATTTCTTCCGGCCCAGTTGAAAGGTCGGTGGTCTCAGCTGGATTAAACTGAACAGGAGGTGCCGCAAGTTCCTGAGAAACAACGTAAATGACAATCCCCATGGTGATGGTAATAATACCATATATTATTAATATATTACCATCACCATAGTATAATATTTATACACATAAATGTTATCTGTAAGAAAGCCAGGGAAGGTTAAGTTACAGCAGTCAATGGTGGTGCTTTCAGCTACATGGGTAAAATATATTTAAAAAATAAAATAAAAAGCGGGCAACCAAAAGCAAGGGCAGGTTAAGTTTGGCAGACATAATGAGATCAGCCCATGGGTTTCAAAGTTATCTGGTGGGGAACAGGGACCATATCTCTTCTTTGAATTAACTATATTTCAAAACACTGTGTTAAATTAAATATACAAATAATGCTTCACATTTTTAAAGACATTTCAAAATAACTTCCTGGCTTTAATTCAGACTTTTCCTACAAAAATACCATATATTTAACTTAAGCTGGCCTCAGAATATTTGACATGACTCCTTAGAGAGAAGTTGAAGAAGGCTTCAATAAAACGTTTCTTTCATCTTTCAAAACACTTATTAAATATCTACCATGTATAAAGCACTACATAACCATTGAATGTAACATTCACTCTGGGTTTTCAAGACACAAATGGATTTTCTAGGAGGTATACGTGAGAAAGATCATTTTAGACAAAATAATGTCCATGAAAGGACATTCTAGGTTCAAGAAGCAGTGCATTCAGTGTAATTATACAGGGTGCAGTCATGAATGAGGAAACCAAGAAGGTAACTTAAGGTCACACCTTCAAGTGTCAGTAATACAATTTTAAAAACGTTTAGATATCTTCATTTGGTTACCGATTCATTCATTCAATAAATACATATTGTGCGCTTATTCTCAGTTTTGGTTTCAGAAAAAAAAAACAGATTTTGAGACAGCAATGTATGAAAGTAGTTCATTTAGGACATGATTTCAGGTCACATTGCAAAGCAATAAGGAGATGTGAAGGAGAAGAAGGGAGAGCCAATAAATCCTGTGGCAATCTTTGGTGACAGTCAAAACAACTAGGGTTCAATTTTCCTCAAGAACCCTCAGACAGATGGTGTGGAAAACACTTGAGAATTGTTTCACCAGGGATCTAGAATGCTCTGAAACTTAATTAAATATTTGTGTATTGTTTTTAAAAGAATATATAAATGGATATAGTGAATTATAAGCAATAAGTAAATGCATGGGAATGATCGGTGAGAGAAAGAAGAATTTAAAATAAGAGAACCAAAAATAAAATCCCATGGAATCCTAAAATTTAATGTGTATACTGAGAAGATAATGCCAGAGGAAAAAAGATGAAGATAATCCTAAACCTAAAGAACATGGCAAAAGTAGTGTTATGGAAATCTGGAGAAACATCAAGGAGAATGTGATCAACAACAATCAACATTAATGTACTAAATATCTGTTAAATGGCCACTAGGTGTTAGACGTTGTTAGAGCAAATAAGGATAGATTAAAAACAAGTCATGCTTGCCTCCTTGTAGGTTTTTCTGGAAGGATGCACCCAGAAATACAGGTCTATCAAGGAACATAGATCTTTAAGTGGAACATCTCAGGAGACCAAACAGAATCCAGACGATGGAGGGAAAGTTAATGCCCAATAAGGAGCCAATGGACTGAAGAAAATGAAGGGATCACAGTGCTGAATGTCTTATGAGATCAAATAGCAGCTGGATATTGAGTGTCGAGATAATTGGAAGATTGCAAGCAGTAGCCAAATTTATCCCCTCATATATAGTCTTGAAATATGTGAAGCAAAAATGTAACAGAACCAAGAAAGTTATAAACGTACAAGACCAAAAGCATAATTTTCAGGTGTAGTGCAAAATGAAAATGTGGGACACCTACTTTAAAAATTTTCTAAGAATTTCAAGATGGCTATTGCAGAATATTAAAGCAATCATGGGTCCTGCTAAATATGGGGCCCTCTGTGACTGTACAAATTGTATGCTTATGAAGATGATCATGTGGTTATTTACATAGTCTTGATATATATAAAGCAAAAATTTTGACAGAACCAAATGGAGGAATTGTCAATTCAAGTCTCACAGATATTAAAATGTAGCTCTCAAAGTCATTGACCCAGCACATGATTCTAAAGAACGTGGAAAATTTTAAAAGGTCTGTCTAAGGATATTTATATAAAACCTACACTCAACAATAATAGAATACACATTCCTCTCAAGCAAACATTACGCATTACAAAACTTGGCCATATTTTCAGAAATCCAAATCCTAAAGGTTTGTTATCATATCAATCATATTCTCTGACTAAAATGCAATTGACTTAAACCTAAAGAATGAAGCTATTACTTAAAAACCATAAATTTATAAGTGTAGAAACTCATTTAATAACTCCTGGAATAGTAAAACAATTCATAATTGAATAAACATAATTACAACTAACTGATTATTAAGACACTTCATATGCAATATTATAAAAAGTAGGAATTTTATAGCCTTACAGGAAAAATGTAGTCATATGAGCTTATATTACAGAAGAAGAAAGGCTGTAAATCAATGAGACAAGCATCCCAATTAAGATATAAGAAAATAACATAATAAAACCAAAGAAAATAGTTTAAAACTAAATTAAATACAAACAAACAATATAAAAGAAAAGACTAACAGAACTGAAAGTCAGCACTTCGGAAAAAAATGAATAAACTAGGAAAATTAGAGAAGACTGACCAAAAATAAGAGAGTAGGTAAAACATAAAAGTCAAAGAAGAGGACATGGAGATACAACAAAATAAAGACACATTAAGACTGATAAAATGTTATAAATATTTTACCTTTATAAGTTAAAGCCCTATATAAAGTGAATAATTACTTAGAAATTATTTAAAGAATCATTTATTGTCCCAAACCCATTCAAGGAATTGAATTGATATTTCATAATCTATGTATACTGGTCCCATTTTTGACACTTGTTAAATAGAAAAATAACAAGATGATCTTGATTATTAAGACAGTTATAAAAATCCTATATAAAGTTAGCAAATAAAATCTAGCAATGTAAAAATTATTGATATAGCATGATTATATTAGGATTATTTAAAGCACACAAAAATGATTTTGATTTAATAAATAAATCTGACTGTTGGTGCTGGCCAAGATGGAAGAGGCTCATTCCTCTCAGGTCTTCATTCTCACAACTAAAATATTTTGGAAATAAATGGGATCCAACTTTTACAATGCAATGCACAAAATGCCCAGGATACAATGACAGGTCAATTATTACACTAAGAACCAGGAAAATAACTGGTGTGAGAAAAGAAAATCAATAGATACCAACAATGAGATAATTCAGATGTTAGAATTATCTGACAAATATTTTATAGCAGCCATCATAAAAATTTTCCAACAAGCAATTTAAAACAGATTGAAAGAAATGAAAAATAATAGAAGGGCTCAGCAAAAAATAGAATGTCTTTAAAGAATAAGACAAATTTACAGAACTGAAAACTATAACTAAATTTTTAAAAATACATTAACAGATGGACATAATAGCAGCAAAAATATGATAGATAAAAGAATCAGTGAACTTAAAGATAGAATGACAGAGATTATCTAAACTTAATAACAGAGAAATAGAGTAAAAAGTGAACAAACTTTCAATTACCTGTGGGACAATAACAAAAGATCTAACATGCCTTTCATTGAAGTACAGAAGGAAAGGAGAAAGAGTTTGGGACTGGAAAAAATATTTGAATAAATAATGACTAAAAATTTTCCAGATTTAATGAAAAGTATAAACCTGTAGATTCAGATGCTAAGTAAAATCTGTAAAGGATAAATACAAAGACTCTGTGTCAAGCCACATCATATTTAAAGTTTTGAACGCTAAAGGCAGGAAATATCTTAAAATATGTTAGAAAGAAATAATTTACCAATTTCCATGGGGGATTAGTTCCAGGACCCATGGATGCTCAAGTCCCTTATAAAAATGGCATAGTATTATATATAACCCATGCACATCCTCTCACATATTTTAAATCATCTCTAGATTGCTTGTAGTATCTAATACAATGTAAATACTGTGCAAATTGCTGTTGTATTGTTATTTTAAAATTTGTATTATTGTATTATTTTTATTTTTATTGATTTTTTTTCAAATATTTTTAATCTGCAGTTGGTTGAATCCCTAGGTATGGCACCCGCGGATACGGAGGGACTATATTAGTACTTACAAGAGGACTCCAGTTTGAATGACAGTAGATTGCTCATCTGAAATACAGACCCCAAAGCAGCACAAGTGCTGAAAGAAGATGAAAAAATAAAACTATCAAATGCAGAGTCTATACCTAGTGAAACTATCCTTCCAGAATGAAGGGAAAATTAAATATATTCTCAGATAAAGATAAGCTAAGATAATTTGTCCATAATAAAATCTATCATTAAAGTAAGGCAAAAGGAAGTTCTTCAAGAAAAGAATAACAGAACTGAAACTTCAGAAAAGAAAAAAAAACAAAACAATTAGTAAAATTTGGATAAATATATTAAATGATTCTCATGAATTTGTTAAATAACATTTCATTGTTGAAGCAAAAATTATTCTCTGATGTAACATTTAATGTATATAGAGGAATGCTTGAGACAATTATATTTTAAAAGTGGAGCAGATAAAGGGAACTAAATGGAAGTAAACTTTTCATACTTCACATGAGGTGGTAAAATATTCAGTTTAGTAAATTGTGATAAGTTTCATTTGTAAATTATAATATTTAGAGCAACCACTAATAAAACCATACCCTATGCCCCAAATCACAGTTAATTAAATCAAAATCCATTTTTAAAAATAATTAACCACATGAGGTAAGAAAAGGGAAATAGGAAAAACAGAAAATCAATAATAACAGGGCCTTACTATTAGACCCCATTTAATATTATTAATTAAATAATAATATTTAAGCCCTAATATACTAACAATTACTTTGAATGCAGTGGTCTCAACACATCAATGAAAAATCAGAAATTGGCAAAGTAGACTTTTTAAAAATGATCTAACATTCCACCTGCAAGAAACTGATTCAATATAACATGAGCAGCTTGAAAGCATAACATCTTGCACATGTTTTGTTAGATTTAGATTTAAGTCTTTCATTTTATTTGAAGTGGTTGTATTTGCTATTATATTTTAAATTTCAGTTTCCATATTTTTGTAGAAATTTGTTGATTCTTTTTTCTACCTACTCATATCTATTTTTGAGCCTTTCAGGTGAATTTTTCATCTCAGTTATTTTACTTTTCAACTGCAGAATGTATATATGTGGTTTCATATGTACTTGGTGTCTATTTTCTTATTGATGTCTATTTGGTAAGAAAGAGTTCTCTTTCTCTCCTCTAGGTCAGCGGTCCCCAACCTTTTTGGCACCAGGGAACAGTCTCCTGGTAGACAATCTTTGTATTGGTGGGTGCAGGGATGTGGATGGTTTTCGGGATGAAACTGTTGCACCTCGGATCATCATTTATCAGTTAGATTCTCATAAGGAGTGCACAAGCTAGATCCCTCTCATGTGTAGTTCACAATAGGGTTTGCACTCCTATAAAAATCTAATTTCACTGCTGATCTGACAGGAGGCAGAGCTCAGGTGGCAAAGTTTGCTCACCCACCGCTCACATCCTGCTGTGCAGCCCAGGCTCTAACAGGCCATGGACCAGTACCAGTCTGGGCTGAGGGTTGAGGAACCCTGCTTTAGACATAGTTTTATTAGCTCTTTGAAAACACTTAGAATAGCTTACAACATCTGTAAGTACAATATCTGGGCTTCCTTGGGACAGCTTCAACTGAGTGACTATTTTTCTGTGTGTGGGTCATATTTTCTTCTTGTTTTGCATGTTTCACATTTTTGCTGAATAGTGAACATTTTAAACACTATATGTGGCAAATCTGGGGTTTGCTGTTGTCATTGCTTATTATAGTTTGTGTTTGTTCAGTGACTTTTCTGAACTAAATTTGTAATGTCTATATATTTTGGCACGTGTGGTCCTTAGATCTTCCGTCAGCTAGTTCAATAGCGAGCTAACAAAGATTGTCTTAATGCCTGGAATGAAAAAGTCTCCCAGTCTTTACCAGGGGTTCTGTATATCTGTTGGGGCATGTAATTAACACTCAACCAGGCAGTTGACAATTCTGTATTACCTCTCTCTTCCTGCTTGCACAGAGCCTCAAAGTCAGTGAAGATGAGAATGTAGGGACTTCTCAGGCCATTTGGGTACATATGCACAACCCTGAGCATGTGCGTAGCCTTTTGCATGCACGCAACCTTATGTATGTGTGTAGTCTTTTAGATACTCAAAAAACTGTTGGAGCTTTTCAAAGTTCATATGAATATTTCAGTTTTCAACTATTCTGTTCAAGTTTTTTGATTTGTCTATTTTTGCCCAACCGCTATCCACCGCCTCAAGGAGTCATGAAGTTAAACACTTTGCTGTAATTGTTTTCACCAAATGTCTCCTGGGGAAAAGCTTGAGTCAGATCAAATATGGATAATCTTGCCAATGGGGTCTTCCAGGTAACCATCCGACTGGTAAAAGAATAAGTCTGACTGGGCACAGTGGCTCAAACCTGTAATCCCAGCACTTTGGGAGGCCGAGGCAGGCAGATCACATGAGGTCAGGAGTTCAAGACCAGCCTGGCCAACGTGTTGAAACCACATAAAAATGCAAAAATTAGCTGGACATGGTGTCAGGCACCTGTAATCCCAGCTACTAGGGAGGCTGAGGTAAAAGAATTGCTTGAACCCAGGAGACAGAGGTTGCAGCGAGCTGAGATCGCGCCACTGCACTACGGCCTAAGTGACAGAGCTAGACTCCATCAAAAAAAAAAGAAGAAAGAGAAGAAAGAAAGAAAGAGAGAGAGAGAGAGAAAGAAAGAAAGAGAGAGAGGGATAGGGAGGGAGGGAGGAAGGGAAAGAGAGAGAGAAAGAAAAGAAAGAAAGAAAGAAAGAAAGAAAGAAAGAAAGAAAGAAAGAAAGAAAGAAAGAAAGAAAGGAGAAAAAGAAAGAAAGAAAGAAAAGAAAAGAAAAGAAAAGAAGAAAAGAAAAGAAAAAGATTGGGAATGAAGCTTTGAAAGGGCCCCAACACCACACAGCAGTTATTTTTCAAGGCTGCCACAGAATAGTGGAAAATGGGAGATGGAACTAAGGCATGTTAAAATGCAACAAAACTGTCTATTTTTATCAAGTTTCATCATTTATCTTGAAAAAAAAATGCTCACTTGGTTGCTGCAAGCCTTTGGCTAATTTCCAGAGTCCGGAAAATGTTGGTTCTTACAATGTCTCCAGTTATCTCCTTGCTTTTATGGAGGAGGGAGTTTTTACTGAAACATACCCCACATATTGCTGACATCCTCTACATCTGTTCATGATGTAATCTCTTACAGTAGGAACTAAAGAAAACATCTCTATTCTGCTAAAGGACATTGGTAGCAAATATCTGTTCTGGTGAAATATTGAAAACAACATATTCAGAATCAGAATCAAGACTACCCACTGTCATCAAAACTACCAACATTACTAGAATTGTTAGCTTCAAAAACAAGAAAAGAAAAATAAAATTACAGCATACACAATTTGGAAAACAAGCAACGAAAGTATTATTATTGTAGTCATACGATAAAATTACCTACATAGAAACCCAAAAGATTCCAGTGAAAATGAATTCGAATGATTAAGATAGATTAACAATGATGCTGAGTACTAAATCAGTACACAAAAGGATTTGCATTTCTACATAAAAATAACAACTGTTTAGTAAATTTAATAAGAAGAAACATACTATCAAGCTTATATAAACAAGGCAGTGTAGTATTGGTATACAGATATACAAAAGTAATCAATGGGTAGAATGAGAGTCCAGAAATAGCCCCACAATGACACGGTCAGTTAATTTTTGATGAAGTTGCCAAAGCATTTCAATGGGGAAACATGAATCTTTTCAACTATTATTGCAGAAAACATATGCAAAAGTAATCACTGTATATGTTTATTTGACCCCTACCAAACACCATATACAAATATTTATTTGAAATGAATGAAGGGTTTGTATTTAAGAGAGAAAGCTATAAAACTACTAGAAGAGAACAGAAGAATATCTTCACAGCTGTGATGATAGGAAAGTGAGGAAAAATTAAATGAAACACAAAAGCACTAACCATAAGACAAACTATTAAATAAATTAGACTTTGTAAAATTGTAAGTGTCTACACATCCAAAGACACTGGGAAAGGCTCAACAAAACCTCTTGCTAACTATTCTATCTTAGTTAAAGGTTTAAATATCTGGTAGAATACTCTCTTCCCCACTTCTTTTCCACAAGTCCCTTGGCTGTTCTCTACTTTTGCTATTTCACAAAAATCCTAAAATCAGCTTGTCTAGTTTCCTCAACAACAACAATCCCAGAAAACAAAAAAACCAATTGGTACAGGAATTGTTCTGAATTAATCCAATATTTTTCTGAAGAATACAAGCTTGACTAAATTGGGTGTTCCTATCCAAGTATCTGAATATTTCTTAACTTCTTTGGGTTTTCTTTACTATCTTTCAATAAAGTATGATTTTTTTCTTAAAGGGTTTTTGAATTGCAAATGTTCAATTTTTTTTTTTTACCTTTTATCTATTTCTTTAAACATTTAAGTGTAATTTACTTACAGTGCAGTCCATGACTCCAGTGAAATGCAAGCATATCATTCCATGCAGTGAAAAAGATAAAACTGCAATATATTAATATGAAATAATTCTGTATGTCAGTGAAAAATAAATGATCTAGAACAGGGGCCAACACAATCTTGAGGTCAAATTGAGCCCACCACCTATTTGTTGTAAATAAAGATTTATTGGAACATGGCCGTTCATTTATGTATTATCTAGTTCTTCTTTTGTGCTGCAGTCAGTGATAAGTAATTGTGACAGAGACTACATTGCCCAGAAAGCTTAAAATATGTCCTATCTGACCCTTCATAGAAAAACTTTGCCAACATGTGCTCTGGAACAATACATATTCACACAAATGAAGCTCTAAACAGTATTATTAAGCAGATAGGTAAACATCAGAGAAAAATGTAATTTTATTCATGTAGGTTCAAAAAAGACAAAAATAAAGTTTTACTGTCAGGCAGGTGTACACAGGTAATAAAACTGTTAGGAAAAGTGAAGAAATGAATAGAACAATGTTCAGGCTTGCAGCTACTTTTGAGGATAAAAGAGAATTCCCTCAGGTAAGTGAATTCAGGCTTCTCTAACACTGAGCATGGTTTACATGTTACAATGGCCTATCAATGTATGTATGGTTGTTCATTTTATTATTCTTTAAATTCTGCCTTTAGAGTTTATATTTTTTCATATGCAGGATATATGTAAATAACTTTTTTGTTTTTAAGACAGAGTCTCGCTCTTGTGCCCAGGCTGGAGTACAGTGATATGATCTTGGCTCACTGCAACCTCCACCTCCAGGGTTCGAGTGATTCTCCTGTCTCAGCCTCCCAAGTAACTGGGATTACAGGCACCCTCCATCACGCTCAGCTAATTTTGTTTTTATCAGGAGAGATGGGGTTTCACCTTGTTGGCAAGGCTGGTCTCGAACTCCTAACCTCAGGTTATCCTCCCACCTTGGCCTCTCAAAGTGCTGGGATTACAGGCGTGAGCCACTGCACCTGACCTTAAAAAGTTATTAAATTATTTATAACTTTTTTATAACCTTAAAAAGTTATTTAAGTTATTTATAACTTTTTAAGGTCGGGTATAGTGGCTCACACCTGTAATCCCAGCACTTTGGGAGGCTGAGGCAGGCGGGTCACCTGAGTTCAGGTGTTTGAGAGCAGCTTGGACAACATGGTGAAACCCAGTCTCTACAAAAAAATACCAAAATTAGCCAGCTGGGGTGGCACATGCCTGTCGTCCCAACTATTTGAGAGGCTGAGGCAATGGATTGTTTGAGCCTGGGAGGTGGAGGTTGCAGTAAGCTCAGATTGCGCCACTGCACTCCAGCCTGGGTGACAGAGTGAGACCCCATTTAAAATAATAATAATAATTTTTTAAAAGAACTCTAAAACTTTATTATTATTTTAATACACACAGTTATATATATACATATATATGTATATATATAACATATATTATATATATGTATGTATATAATTTGAACACAGAGCTATCTCAAAATTGCTGATCCCTTTTCATGACTAAAGTTATATTGAGTACATACCAAGTACCTACATTATCTCATTTCTAACTCACAACATAAAGTAAGGTAGAAACTATTAAATCCCTGTTGCATTAATAAAAAAGCCGATGCAAAGAGAATGGAAGTAATTGGCTCAAGGTCAGTCAGTAAGTTGTCTGTATTTAATCAAAAGTCTCTCTGACTTCAGTGCCCAATATTTTAAACACAGGAGAGACTGCCCATTAAAAATACAAGTGCACAAAATTATTCCAATTTGATATTTTTAACTTATTGTTTGCTACTTCATGGATTCCACATCTGGATAATCCTATCCTCTGTCAGGAAAAATTATCTGTAATTTTATCAATCAGAATTTGGCAGTTAACTAAGATAACATTATGTAAATAGCAAACATTTAGCAATCAAAGTACTAAATAAAATATAAGAACCTAAAATAGAGTTAAGAAAGTGTATTTTGAATTTCAAGGTAAAGCCTTGGATCATGAAAAACTAAGATTATATTTTGATTATTCAGTGAAGTGTTTAAAATAATGCCTTAAATAATATTATTGGGAAATACACATAAACAGTTATTTATTTTACTATTTGTAAGGTTTCATACAGCAGATGTCTATTTTTCCCTGTACAGTGTGCTATCTTCTTTTCTTATCTACCTTCTGAACAGTTCTTTATTCAACATCTTTTTGACAAAAATTAGTATGTTGTTAGTTCATACTCTGTTTTTTCAATGCCAGAGATATCCTATAAATCATAGTGGAAGCCAGATTTATTCATTTCTGCAATACTGCATAGCAGGACTTTGAATCCAGAAAGCCACTCACCAGCTGTGTGATGTTGAGTGTTCACCTCGCAGTACACGTCATGTGTTTATTTGGGCTCACTCCGGGATCCTGTTGCCAACATTGCTCACTGTAGCATCCAGGACCCAACTATAGGTGTGAGTCATTGCCTGCCCCTCTTGGTCTAGAATTAGGACATCTCATGCAAAATATTAATTCATGTTCTGAGGAATTCACTTCTAAATGTAAGTCTTAAGCATCGTTTTGGAATGTATATTGTTTTAAGTGATAGTGGTATTTTATTTAAAAAATTCATGTTACACAATTGCAAGTCATACTATTTACATTATAAAATTCTATATAAATTATAAGATATTTTTAGGTTAAGCAGTCAAGAGAAGAGCCAGGCTTGAACTGTGACCTAGAGACCTCACCTGAATGCACAGATTATTGTGTTGTCAAATAAGTAATTTTGCCTGCCTTAGCAAGCAGTCCAAGGTCCCTCATGATTGCTTTGACCTTAGCTACTGAAATTGATTGTGAAAATAGCTGAAATTTTTCAGTCATTCTGCCTGAATCCTAGCTTGTGACTTATTACTGCAGTCATAAATGCCATAGGTCCAAACAGTTCAAAATAATAAACATTTTCTCCAGCAGCAAATATTTGTGATGATCAGGTGGTGAGAATATGTAGTGCCTGAATGACCACGCAGTATAGGACACCAGATAGAACACTGCTATGCAAATCTTAGAGAGATGGCTGAAAAAAATATAGAGAAGACATGAACCCTATACTTCCAAATCTTATAGTGTCATCCATTGACAGCTAGTTGTATCAGCATATTTTATCAAGGAGTCTACAAGCAATTTATCTATCTTTTTGACATCATTGCCCATGATTCCAAAGCTTCACCCATTACATTTACCTAAATTTTTAAAAAGATAACACTAATGGCTGTAGTCTTTATGCATTTTGTGTGTTTGTGTGTTTATATAGGGATTCACACTATCATAAATGATGTGTAGTTGTACCATCTACACTTTTTCTATTTTTTGAAATTTAGAGTTGAAGAGTTTATATCATGCAATTGAAAATCAGATTGACTCAAATGTGAATAATGCCTACCTAATTTTTGCTTTTGTGTTTTATCATTTATATAAGGCCTGCTTTCACAATAGACTTTTAAGAGATTAAGCTTAAATAGCCAAATAAAACAATAAATTTTATTCAGCTTTAATTAAAATTAGTGACATTAATTCTGTGAGATAAGAGGCTAATGATAGTTACCTAGCAAAGATAAGTGATCAATGAGGTTAGAGTAGTAGTTTAAGTGTTTAGGCTTTACTGGTGTACGAATTCTTGTGAGGTAAATATTTAGAGCAAACACATTTTTGAAAATAATAATAATTCAAATATGGACTTAAACACAGGCTCCAGTAGATTTCATTTGGCTAAGACTCACATGTTGATTGTAAATCCAGGGTTTATAGACATTACTTACGTTTTCTAAATTTAGAGACTGTCTGCTTCTACTTGATGTATATTGGGCCTATCTGTTTCAAATAAAACTTTGTTAAGAACAAACCAAAAACAGAAATCAAGGTTAGTTAAAAAAGGAGAGTAAAAATGAAGATACTCTTTCTTTCCATTAAGTCTACAGTAAATAGGTAAGATAAATTAAGGGAAAGTAATTTTCAGTAATCTATATATTTATTAAAACTGTTGTCTCAGTGTCCAACACAGGAGATAATTAAATGTGGAACATTATAAATCCCACCTCTATAGGGATCCTCTCTCACCTCATTCTGTTACCAAAACACCAGAGGTTCAGTTTAGGTTCTACTGCTTGCCACACAGAAAGCCAATCACTAAGACGGCAAGTATTGCTAGGGAAGAAGGATTTATTCGGGTACTGTACCCAAGGAGAAAGCGAAGTAAGTCTGAAATCCCTCTCTCCGACTGACTAAACTTAGGGGTTTATATAGCAGGGAAGAAATGTAACTATGTGTGGGAAAGCAGGAATTAAGGAAGGGTAAGGAAGAGGAGTTTGTAAACAGGAATTATGATGAATGAAGGGTCTTGCAACTCATTGTCTGGATACAGTGATCTGGTAAGTTTCAGCCCTTTGACATCGTGGAGGCCTATGGGTGGGTTTCCTGAGGAAGGAGCACAGATGAGACAAATGTAAGTCTCTCAAGATTTCAGACCAGAGGAGTCAGTTTCTATATTTATCAAAACACACACACACACACACACACACACACACACACAAACAAAAACAAAAACACACACACACAAACAAAATAACAAAACAAAACAGTAGACATCAGTTCTCTGGGACAGTTGGGACAGTTTCAGAGAGAATGATCCAAACAAAGGAGGGTTACACTACCACCCAGGGACTACCCTTTCATTTCCATGCAGCTAATTCTGCCTCTGAGATCTTACAACTTTAAAGAAGCTGATGATGCTGTGTAATATTACAATGTCTTATTGATTTCCTACCTAGTGGGTCTGTCAATACTGATAGAGGAGTGTTGAAATCTCCAAACATAATAGTGGATTCATCTACTTCTCCTTACCATTCTATTTGTTTTAGACTCATGTATTTTGATGTTCTGCTGTTAAGGGCATATATGTTAAGAATTGTTATGTCTTCTTGGAGAATTAATACTTTTATTATGAAAAATTCCTCTCTTCCTCACTGATAATTTTTTTTGTTCTGTAGTTGATTTTGTGTGAATTTAATACACCTACTTCAACTTTCTTTTTATTAAATGCTAACATCGCATCTCTTTTTTCATTTTCTGCCTTCTCTGAGTATAATGGAGCATTTTACATGAGTCCCTTTTCTCTCCTCTTACCATATGAATTATACATCTTTTCTTGGCCTTTTTAATGGTTGCCCTAGAGTTTGAAATGCACATTTGGAACTAATATAAATTTGCTTTGACATACCATTTCACAGGCAGTGCAGGTACTTTTATGATGGAGTATTCCAGTTCCGCCATTGCATCCCTTATAACAGTGCTGTCATTCATTTCATTTATGCATATGCTATAATTACCCAACACATTGTTCCTGTTACTACTATGAACAAACAATCATCTATTAGATGTGGTAAGACTAAGAAAATAGTTCTCTATTAGACCATATAAGAATAAGATTTTATTTTACTTTAATTTATTCCTTCTCTGACACTCTCCCTTTCTTTATGTAGGTCCTAGTTTCTGATCTATATTATTTTCCTTCTCTCAGAACTTATTTTAAAATTTCTCTCAAAACAGATATATCATTTCTTGTTAGTATACCTGTCTTGAGAGAAATGTCTGAGAAAGTCTTTATATTTTTATTCTCTTTGAAGGATAATTTCAATGAATATAAAATTCTAGGTTGAGAGATTTCTTCTTTCAACATGTTAAATATTTGACTCTAGTCTCTTCTGCTTTTACGGTTTCTATCAAAAAGTCTGATATAAATATCCTTATTCTTCTATTGGTAAAATGTTTTATCCTATGCTCTCTTTCGATAATTTGTTTTTGGTTTAGTTTCTGTCATTAATTTTAAAAACTCTTAGCCATATAATTTAAGTATTTTTCTGCTCCTTTCTCTTGTGCTGCATCTTCTGGGAAGACCATTTTACATATGGTCTTACAAATGGGAATACCATTTTACATATGTTGTACCTTTTGTAATTGTCTCACACTTCCTGGATATTCTAGGGTTTTTTTCCCCAACTTCTTTGTTTTGTTTGTTTGTTTGTTTTGCATTTGAGTTTGGGAAGTTTTTATTGACCTAACTTCAAGCTCATTAATTTTTTTCCTTGGCTATATTCAGTGTACTGATGAGCTCTTCAAAGGCATTCTTTATGCTTTTTATTTTCAGCTTCTCCTTTTTATTCCTTATTAGAGCTCCCATCTCTATGGCTACTTTAACCATCAATTCCTGAACATTTTCCACGTTTTCTACTAAAGCCCTTAGCATATTAATCATAGTTGCCTTAAATTCCCAATCTGGTAATTCCAAAATATCTGTCATGACTGGGTCTAGTTCTGTTGCTTGCTTTGTCTCTTTAGATTGTGTTTTTCTTACCTTTTATCATGCTTATAATGTTTTTGAAAGTTAGACATACTGTATTGAGTAATGGTAACTGAAATAGCTATGCTTTTAGTGTACAGTGTTATGTTTATCTGGCTAGAAGACAGGCTATGTTTGCTGTTCACTGTGTCTGTATTTGTCAAAGGATTCAGTTTCTCTAATATCCTTGCTTTTGTTTTGTTTTGCCATCTTTGGGTTTTTCTTTGGGTTTTTCTTCCTTAAATAGAATCAGAATCTTTCGGTTTTTTAACTGTAATCCATTCTTATTTTACAGAAGCCTTATTGATGGGGGCAGTAAGGTGCATGGAGAGATTAGATCTCAGTCTTTCAGTGCATGTGTGTCCCTGGGCTGTGACCTTTAGAAATGCATCTCAGACTCCTCCTGTCTCCCTTGGATGAGACATGAAGACTAACACCTTCCTTCATGCTGGAAATCACTAGGCTCTGATGAAGTCTTTGCCTTGCTAAGTTGACCCTCTTTGTTAACAAAGCTCTAGGTTTTCAGAAAATTTTGCTATTTCTTCCCTTTTACCAAACATGATGGAGTTTTTTCTTGTTCATCTGAAAATCTGGTGGGTTTTATCCTAGAGGTAAATCCTAGGAAAGTACAGGAATGTCTCTAGATTAGGCATCTGGGGGAGATTGTAACTCTCAAGCTAGTCTATACACACCCTCTGGAATTCCTTAAAGTTTTGGTTTAACTGTTCCAATGACTTCTTCTTCTGGCAATCTTATTTGTATATAATATATTCACTTGTTTTTCCAATTTTTGAGAATGCTGTTGGTCCTGTTACTTTAATTATCTGACAGATTTTTTTAAGTCATGTTGGCTTGTTCAGCTTTTCTCTTGTGAGGATGAGTGATGACTTTCAAGCTCTCAGAATGGAAACTGGAAGTTGTCATATTGTGTCTCAAAATTTGTCTTCTCCAATTCAAGATACCACCCCCTTTTATGGCCTCCACTCCAGTGATTTACCATAAGTTGAGATTTGTCATCTATTCAACGAATTAAGAAAAATCTTGACTACTTCAGTCATCATAATAACTCAAAGTTGAATGAGTGAATTCTTTTATAGTATAAAAATCTAGTTATAAACATCTACATGCATATACACACACACATAAGGTGAGCTTGGGCCATCTTTTTGTTTCTGAAAACAAGAAAGATACCAAAGATTAAAGAAGCCAGTTCAAAAGAATGAGAGCCATCACAAAGAGCTTGTGCTGATCTAAATAGAGAGACTTAGAACATTGAAGAAAATAATAATTAAATTGATTAAACATATAAAATATGTTATAAAAGTTGTAAATCCATTAGTAAAAAAGAATGAGGGATTCAGGAGGATGAGTAGTTAAGGGAAGGGAACAAAAGGAAGGGGACAACTCAGTTGGAGATTACTACAGGCACCAACCTATTACCCTGAAAATCTACAACAAAATGGATAGATATAAGCATTTATTTTGGCTTTCTAGAATGAATATTTAAGGCTAACAGAACAGCTCTAGTAGAAAGAAACTTATTGTATGTAGAATATTTCAAGAGAATAAATTAAGGATAAATAATAGAATTAGAAAAGCATCACTTTGCAATTTCTAGTGAAATGACTGCTTCAAGGACCCACGCAATGGTTATCAATGGATGGCAAATCATGGGGAAAAGTTGGTGCGAAACAACTGCATGAGCTGTCATAAGCACGTAATCTTGTGAAGTAAGACTTTTAATGGTTTTAAGTGTAAAAATAAAATTGCTTCTACCTAGTTATAAATTCCAGAGCACTATACTCTGATGCTTCTAAGCCAAATAAATTGTACCAATCAGAGGCAGCAATGGTTTTATATCACCTCATTATTTTGATGCTAGTAGAAAGTAGCATTTTGAGAAGAATAACTGCAGTGTACTCGATGTGCACTCAATCTCAATTATCAATGATTTTTTTCAAAAATCGATTTTTAGCCAATAAGATGCTAAATGTAAGAATATGAATTGAGTTTGCAGGACTTGAGCTTTATGCAATTACAACAACTGTAGCTTGAAATATTTAAGATATTTTCAAAATACTTTTGTAATTCTGTTTAACAATGCAGTTCTCAGTATAAAATTAAAATGGGCAGATATCCTTTGTTTTGCCAAGTTACTATTTCTGCTACTACAATGGCCCTTTTTCTAGTTGTAAGACCAAGTGTGAGTTGGAACCAACTGATAAAGAGAAAATTGCTTTGTGGAGAAAAAGTTGCTTTACCTAAAATTTTATAATTTATTTTGCTGATAGGACTGAATGAAATTTTGAGCAAAAGAAAAATGATGCCCTGTTTATCTTCCTGGGAGAAAAGGTCTTATTATAAATATTAACTTACCAAAAATTTTTGAGCACCCAATAGCCTGATTTATTGATGGTGATAATTTAGAGTAAAATACACATATAAATGACACACCAGTATTCTTATTTCAGAGAAATATGGCTTTGCACCAATAAATGAGTATTTTCATTTCAGTGAAAGTGCATTTGAGTTAGCAAAACATAGTGTATTCTGATCATGTAAATGATTAGATAATCCTTAATTACAAATTATATTCATATTTCTATCCTGGATCCCCATTACCTGCACAAGAAACCTTTTATCAGGAGCACATGAAAATCCTATTGATCCTGATTTTCCTAGGATAGGATTTGAGAGTTCAGAGAATGAAAAGAATGGTGGGGTAATAAGCCATTTTGCATGTAAAGTTTCATCATTTGCTACTTCTAATTTTGATACAATTTCTGTCCATGAGAACCAATTTTAGATATAAATTCTATCCATAGTTGGCAATGAGTGGCAGCTAGTGATAAAGGAAGATAACATTATTAGTTAGAAAGAAAAATTATTTTGGAGCATTTTTCCTAACTTCATAATATTTTTAACATTAAAAGTAGTTTGTTTTATTTTATGTTAATTATTTCCAGTCTGTATTGTAGCCAAACTATGTTTCTGGTAAACCCAAAAATAACTAGCCAGAGAGAGATGTGTACATATTCAAGACTGAAAGTAGGTTATGCCTTGTCTTTCCAATTACAGTATAGACAGTCCTTAACAAACAATGGATTGACTTTTGATTTTTTGACCATAAGATGCATTTATTGAGGTATTAAATGCATTTTCAAATTATATTTTCTACTTACGATGGGTTTTTCAGGACTTAACCCCATCTTAAGTCAAAGAACATTTGTACAGTGAAATGACTTACGTGACCTAGTGGATCCTACTATTAAAATTGTTGCCAGGTTAGTCATTGTATTGAAGCATTAACCTCCTTTTAATCTAGTTATAGCAAAACATTTGTAAATTCTGTTATCTAAATGTATGGTGCAACTGACTTGAGCTAGTTCAATTTAAATAACTTTAAAGTAGCTTACCTAGACAGTTATTATAATATATATATATATATAAAATCTAAAGTAGAAGAATAGAATTTCCTCAAAGTATGCCATAATATTTTCCTTTTAAACTTAAAATATATATACCCAATTAAGTGGTTCATTAGAACTTTTAATAGACAATAAAATAATTAGTGAGTGCTGCAGAAATTTCAGTCACACATTTACACAATATTAACATAAAATGGTTTAATTGTGCTCCATGAGCTGAGTATGAAATACCTATTTTTAAATGGTGTAATCACAGTTTTATAAAATAGATTCTAATGACACTAATCAATTGTGTGCATGCTTGTTGGATTACTTTAAGAACCAGTATAAATACACATATACTGACTATTCAGGCAAAAGAAGTTTGGTAATACTAAAAGCCTAGAAAAATCTCAAAAAAGGAATGTTATTATGAGATAAAACTAAAATTTGGGGCATTTCCCTGTTTGCAATTCCTCTAATATTATTTTAATTTGGTTTTACAGTGGTGTGAAGTAGGAATGTATTTTGTTCAGTTATTTTTTTTCTGAAATATTTGCCATATCACTTAGATGTTATATTCTGTGATCTTATATTTAAAAACCATATATCATCAATCAATGCAGCTTACTCAATTTACCTGAGACATAAATGGAAATATCTTACAGACTAACAGATATAGATTGGTCAAAACTTCCTGATTCCATTTATGGAAGGAGCCAATAAATCACAATTTGAGTTTAACCAATTTTTATATAATTTAGACAATGAATAGTTCGTGACTTTAGACATGAATCAATTATGGTTCAAGGAATTTTAACCATAAACATGGCATAAGGAATCCTTGCAATTCAACAAACTTAGCAACCATTAATGTAACACATTTACTGTAAAATGTTTCTGCTAAAATGATACAATAAATTCTCTCACAATTTGATTTTCACGGCCTGAAAAGAATCCAATCAAATTTTATAAACATTATAAAAGAATAACATGGTAGATAATATTTGAGTTTTGGAATTAGCCAGCGTGTTTCTGATAATTAGTGTATATTAACCCTTGGGCAACAATAAATCTCTCAGACTCAGTTTCCTCAATAGAAAACTTGGGTTAATAATGGTATCCAATTAATATGGCTGTAACGAGGATTATTTACATATGCATAATGCATATAAAGTACCTCACACAGTGACTGGCATATAGTAAATGCTCAGTTATTATTGCTTATTATATGATTTTGATGCTGTCTTTAAGCACTTCATAGAGAGCAGGACAAATAAGATACGAGTAATGTTGAAGCGAAATGCACAATAGAATTTTTTTTTTAGCAAGCATTATCAGTCTTACATAAAGATGGTACAAGTGAGAAACTCCACAATTGAATCTTCACTCACTTGACGTATTATGTCCTCATGTGGACTCATTATTTCACCCTGTAATGGTACTAGCCAAATGACTGAATTCACTCCCTGGTTGCAAAAGTGAACGGATGCATTGTTTATATGAACCATGACACAGATGATGCTTAGGCAGACTCATACTATCTCTTTATCATTCCACACAATGGAACACGAGTCAGTTGTAAACTGAAACCTGCCTACCACTGAGGATCTTACTCATGATTCCTGTGTAGAAATCCTATGCAACCGAATGTACTATGGGAGCAAGCTTGGAAGAGAGAGAGTAATCCCGGCTGGTTAGATTAGGATGCTGCCTAAAGAAGTGGCAGCACCTGTCACACCTTGAACAAGGGTGAGCTTTCAAAAGAAGATAATAGGTGGGAAGAGAAAAATTCACATAGGCAGCAGATTGTGAGTAAAGAAAAGAAGACAACATGTATGCAGAATGGAAATGGAACTTCAGTATAACTGAACATTGAAAATGGCAACAGAGTGAAATAATGAAGTCTAGAAAAGTAAGTTTGATATTTGAGAATTCTGTAGTTCATTGATAATAGGCTACATTGGAAAGATTTCCATCAGCAATGGTAACTGACCAGATATCCTTCCGGGACTAGGAGACCCTTAGTCACCTGTCCTCTACCAGAAATTATTCTATAAAATAATATAAAATGATTAATTTATATGCTGGAGTGAATGAACTCAACATATTACTTCTCTAGTTGGGAGATGAAAGCTCCACTTTCCTGTTAAGATTAAAGTATTATCAAAGAAAAATTTTGCTTAATCAAAGACCTTCACAAACTAATAGCCAATATCTGTGAAATTTGTATGCAATTTGTGAATTGCCTTGTGCAAAGAAATTTTATGTGTATTATCTTTAGTGCTAAAAATCATGAAATATATATTATTTTTATTTTACCTTCAGCTGAATAAACTGAGATTTAGAGTGGGAATGCAATGTTCCCAAAGTTAGCTAATAGTTGCAAACCGTAGCTCAAACTGTAGCTTATGAGAGGCAGAGACTCATTTAACCATTTTGTTTACCATCTAGGAGAAATTTTGCATTGGAGGGTTTGTTTATAAGTGGGTTCAATGGTTTGGTTGTAAAATTAAGATAACTAAATTTGTGACAAAACCAGATGATTTTCATCAGCTGGCATTTATTACCTAATACCTGATATAAGAGATCAGTAATACTATTTTTTAAGTTTTACTTACCCATTTTCAATGTACCATAAAATAAGAAACGTACATTTTTTTTAAATAAGTTACTAGGAAATAATTTAAACTTACAGGAAAGTTGAAAAATACTACAAAGCACTATCTTATCAATCTCACTTAAATTTCTCTACTGTCAATATTTCACTTTAATATTTTTCTCTCCCTCTCCCCACTATCTCTACTATTAATAGTGGTAGTATTTTTCTGACCCAAATGAAAGCAAGCCATAGATATAATGCATCACCACTCTGCTGCCCAAATACTCCTATGTGTACTTTCCAGAAACAAAGACACTCTTCTTAACCCTCTCTAACACTTAAGCCAGAAAATCAACACTCATACAACATCACAACTTTCACAAAATGTATTTCTTTCCTTTCTGTTCTGGGATCCCATCCAAGAAAATGCATATAATGTTGATTTTGTTTCTTGTATTCTGACAGTTTCACAGTACTTCTCTTTCTTATCTTTGACAGCTAGAAAGACTATGGCCCATACATTTTGTAGGATAATCTTTACTCCTTGTCTTTCTGATTATTTTAAAAGTGTAGTAGTTCTCAATTGGGACAAATTTCCTCCTGAGGGTTCATTTGGCTTGCCTGGAGACATGTCTAGGCTATCATAACTGCAGGTATAGTGGATACTACTGACATTTAGTGGGTAGAAGCCAGGGGTGCTGTTAAACACTTACAATGTACAGGACAGCTTCCAAAATGAAGAATGATCTGGTCCAAATGTCCAACAGTACTGAAGTTGAGAAATCCTGTCCAGTATACTATTTATATACAAACCTTTAAAGAAATTAGGAGAAGGAAATGTTATAATACAATCTCATTAGAAGCATAAAGTATAATGTTAGTGAATTAAATCCAATAATAAATAATATGTTAGGCTCCATGACAAAGTGGAGTTTCTCCCAGGAGAGCAAGGTTAATTTAATTTTAGGAAATGTATAAATTCACAATTTATAAAGAGGTATAAAAAATTTTGGATGGAATCAACAACAAATTAGACATACTTGGCCGGGCGCGGTGGCTCAAGCCTGTAATCCCAGCACTTTGGGAGGCCGAGACGGGCGAATCATGAGGTCAGGAGATCGAGACCATCCTGGCTAACACGGTGAAACCCCGTCTCTACTAAAAAATACAAAAAAAACTAGCCGGGCGTGGTAGCGGGCGCCTGTAGTCCCAGCTACTCAGGAGGCTGAGGCAGGAGAATGGCGTAAACCCGGGAGGCGGAGCTTGCAGTGAGCTGAGATCCGGCCACTGCACTCCAGCCTGGGCGACAGAGCAAGACTCCGTCTCAAAAAACAAAAAAATTAGACATACTTAAAGAACATAGTAACGAACTCTAAGATAATTTGATGGAAAATATCCAGAATGTAGTCACACAAAGAGGAAAAAGAGCTGGAAAATATTAAGTGATGTTAAGAAATACTGAGATATAAGATGAAATAATAGGATCACATGTCTAATCAAAGTTTCAGAAGGAGAGGAAAGTTTACGTTTGAAAATCTAGTGGCTGAAAATTTTTCAGAAATGATAAAAGACACATTTAAGAAGCCAAGCAAATCCAAAAAAAGTTAAGTGAAAAGAAATTCGCAATTAAGCACTGCAGACCACCAAATAAAAGATCTCTAATAGCATCCTGGGAGAAAATAAAAAAAGAGAGAATCTTTCAAGGAGCAACAGTTAGACAGCTGCTGACTTCTTAACAACAATAATGGAAGCCAGATACCTTCAGTGAACTAAGAGAAAATGTCTGTCAACCAAGAATTCAGTAGCTGGAAAAACGTATTTCAAGTACAAGGGCAAATAAAGACAACTTCAGTCAAAAAACTGAGAAAGTTTATCACTTCACTGAAGACGTGATGGTGAATAAACATACAAAAAGATGATCAACCTCATTATTAATAAAGAAAATATAAGCCAAGAATAATACAAGATACCTTTGTGTATTCACAGGTTTGAGATAAATAAAAAATATCTGATTATGTATCAATAAAGATATAAAGAAAACAAAACAGCACATTTATGTACTTCTGGTGAAGGATTAGTATATGTGAACATTATGTAAAATAATGCATTATTTTGTATATGTGAAAATGAACATTCTGCTTGATCCTACCATTAACACTTGTATTGATGAAATAGAGAAATTTTTATATTAACACAAGTGGATAGACATAAATATTCAAAGGTGTGCTGGTGGTAAGAGCAAAAAAAAACTTAGAAACATTCAAACTGAACATGAATAATAGAATCAGTAAATAAGTTCTGGGATATTCCTTAACGGAATAACAAACAATGGTAAAAATGAATCAATTATAGCTATACAAAGCATGACTCAATCCCAAAAAATTCTCACAGAAAAAATAAAAACATGTAGGCAAATATATAAGTATGGTTTCATTTAAATAAACTTCAAAATTTTCCAAAATTACCTAATAAATTACTATAGAATACAAACGTGTAAAAAACTATAAAGAAAAGCAAAAATAAAAAAGACAAAATTTAGGGTAGTAGCTATGATATAGTCTAGCTCTGTGTCCCCACCCAAATGTCATCTTGAATTGTAATGTGAATTGTAATCCCCATGTGTTGAGGGAGACAATTCATGGGAGGTGATTAGGTCATGATGGTGGTTCCTCCATGCTATTCTTGTGATAGTAAGTGAGCTCTCATGAGAGCTGATGGTTTTACAAGGGGCTTTTCTCCCCTTCACTCTGCACTCATCCCCTCTCCTTCCGCTCTGTGAAGAGGTGCCTTCTGCCATGATTGTAAGTTTCCTGAGGCCTTCCTAGCCATGCTGAACTGTGAGTCAATTAAACCTCTTTCCTTTATAAATTTCCCAATCTGAAGTATGTCCTTGCCGCAGCGTGAGAATGGACTAATACAAGTTACCTCTGAGCAGGATGAGGGGTAAGGGATAGGGTCAGGAAGAGCGTAAGTGGCAAATTCTAAATGAATGGTAATAATCCTTGTTTTTAGATGTGTGGTCTGTATGTGGGTATTCATTATACTTTGATATTTTGCACCATGCATATGCAGTATAAATATTGTTTTGATCTATTTAATATCTGATGTGTATATAAAAATAGGTAATGTTGGCTGGGCACAGTGGCTCACACCTGTAATCCTAGCACTTTGGGAGGTCGAGGTGGGTGGATCATGAGGTCAGGAGTTTGAGACCAACCTGGCCAACATGGTGAAACCCTGTCTCACTAAATATACAAAAGTCAGCCAGGCACAGTAGCGGGTGCCCATAATCCCAGCTACTCGGGAGGCTGAGGCAGGAGAATTGCTTGAAGCCAGGAGGTGAAGATCGCAGTGAGCCAAGATCGTGCCACTGCACCCCAGCCTGGGTGACAGAACAAGACTCCATCTCGGGTGGGGGGAAAAAAGGTAATATTTTTTAAGCAATCTCTGAGCAAAGCATTGTGTATGTAGCATCCCGCTTGATTTTCATAACTCTATCATTGTTCTCTTTTTTCAAAACTCGATATTTGAAAGCAGAACAGGGTCACTATGGTTAATATTAACTTCAATGTACACTTTTAAATAACTAAAAGAGTGTTATTAGACTGTTTGTAACATAAAGGATACATGTTTGAAAGAATAGATACCCCCATCCTGCATGATGTGATTATTTTGCATTGCACGCCTGTATCAAAACATCTCATATAACCCATAAATTTATACACCATGTACCCCCAAATTAAAATATAATAATAATAATAATATAATAGATTTTTAAAAAGAAAGAGAAAAAACTCTCCTTTTTTCTAATACAGATAAATATAAAAACTATCCTCTTAAATCTCATTCAAAAGTTTCTTCACATTAGAATTCAGATTTTATAAACTAAATTGATTTGATGTGAATTGACCTCCTTATGATATTAAGACTTCTTATGTTTCCATCAGAAAATGTCTGACTTTTTATCTCTTTTTAAGTAAATGCACTGAAACATGTCCCTTTGATAAACATTTCATTCCTCAACTATAATTCTCAAACAGATGGATAGGAAAGACAGGGCTACAGTTTCATTCCTTGCACCAAATAAGATGATGCAATTTAATATTTCTGATGGAAACTCTCTTTCTTTGATCACGTAGAACTCTCACTTATGAGAGATAATTTCTTTGATCCTGTTGAAGAATGAAAGAGTAGTTGTGATTGTCTCTTTATTGGTGGCCCCAAACATTTTTCAGCCTGAGAGAAATGCCCTGGAATAAGATTTAGAGTCAGAAAGAACTTTGGTTTCTGCAGCCAGCTTCTCCTGGCTTTCCATTTTTCCAATTTTCAGGAATTTTGAAAGCCAACTGTTAGACACAGCCATTAAACATAGCCATGCTAGGCTTAATACTTGGGTGATGACTTAATCTGTACAACAAACCCACATGAGAAGAGTGTACTTATGTAATAAACCTTCACATATACCCCTGAACCTAAAAGTTAAGAAAAAGAATAAAATTGTTATAGTTTAATAAATTATATTATCAGCATGGTAATAACTATTCAAAGCTATCATTTTAAATTATTTCACTACATTTCACTATTATCTACGCTCTTGACATTATTTACAATTATTGTAACTGTGTGATAGAAATGCTATATAACAACTTTCTACTATGCATCTTTTCCCAACTCTGTATCCATTAACTTCATCGTGTTTGAAATGAACTTCCATACCTTTTAATCTCTTCCTATCATTAATCATTTTTCAGTCTATTGGATCTGCCATATTTGGAGGAAAGTATCTTGAATTTTCCCATTATAACTATTATTAAATTTCCTCTTCATATTATGTCTTTTCTTTATACATTTTGATGCTGCATTGTTTTGTAAAGGATGATTAATAATGAGTAAACTTTTTGGTAAGTTATAGTAATTATTACTGCAAGTATAACTGTTTTATTTGATATTTTCACCTTAATTTTTAGTTTCCCTGGCATTAATACTTCCATTTGATATTTTTCTTCAATATTATGTGATACATGTTTTCACTTACATATCATATAGAGGTAGATTTACTTTCTCTCAATAGGAGAACCTCCATTTCTTCATGGGAAAATGTATCACTTTCTATGTATTTTCATTTCAAATATGTTTGATCTATTTACTGCATCTATAATTTTGCTGCATATGTTTTCAGATGATTATTTTGAAGTTCTTTTCAAGTTCCTTCTCCAGAACATGTTGTCAAACTAGGATAAGTTTTCTTATTATACATTAATTATTGTGAACCATCAAGAATAAAAACAGATATTTTCTCATCTTGAAAACATATCTTGAAATACAATGACATTTTTAATTAAGAGCAGAGCCCAAGTATCAATACTCTCCCAGAAATCCTTCAGTCTCACAATGATTGGTACCTGGAGAGTAACTACTATTGCTTAGGTCAATTATGAGACTCTCGCAGCCATCTGAAAGCTGGCCATCTCGCAAACAAGATGACCTCTTTCTTCAACCATGGCAAACCTTTTGGAGACATGTTATTGAACACAGTTTTCACAACAGCGCTGTCCCTATCATTTAAACTGCAATAGCATGTATGTTTTGAGGATATCGTCACTCCTTTGTGCTCCCATGGTTTAATATGTAATCTATATTCTGAGTCTCAAAGACACATTTTTCCTCTAAACAGGAGGCTAATCTCTCTTCTGTCTGCAGATGTATTATAACTGACAGCAAGAATTATATATTTAATCCTGTGACCTAATAGTATTAATTAGCATTACATTTTAATTCACACATCGAGAAAATACCTGTACTGTGAAAAGCTTTTATGCCTATGGTGCGGAAGAAGTCTACCCTTCATAAACTAAAATTAAAGCTAGTTTAACACTGCAAGATTTTTTCCTTATGCTATGAATGCATTGTTATGTATATAGTTTATTACCATTGCATTTCCATTGACCCTTTATGTTAGGAATTAATTTCGTTCAACAATAAACTATCAGAAATCCTAGGATTCACTCCTACTGTGTTATTAGATAACATTGTGACCTCAGGAAATCACTTAACTTGAAAGCACCACACCTGCATCTCTAAAATGTATTGATTCTTCGGGGGATATTAAGGTTTTCAGGACTCAATCTACTTTCTCTCCAGAATGTTCAGGCATGGTTGTCTCTGTACCTGGTGAAACCTCCACCTCCTTATCAGTCTGGATGACTCGCATTGATCTTTTGAACATCTACTAAAATGTTTACCTCCTTTCTGAAGTCTTTCCTTGCTCATTCAGAGAGAGTTTGATTGACAGCCTATTTCTTTCTTTTTTTTTTTTTATTATACTTTAAGTTCTAGGGTACGTGTGCACAACGTGCAGGTTTGTTACATATGTATACTTGTGCCATGTTGGTATGCTGCACCCATCAACTCGTCAGCACCCATCAACTCATCATTTACATCAGGTATAACTCCCAATGCCATCCCTCCCCCCTTCCCCCTCCCCCTAATAGGCCCCGGTGTGGGATGTTCCTATTTCTTATAATAAACTGGAAGCTCCTTCCAAACAGGTACTGTGGTGTCAACTCTAACTTTTACAGCGCTGAGGCCTAGCTTAATGCTTAAAACAGACCAGGCACTTAAAAGTATGAATTTTATGATAAATCACTAGTTAAACAAATACACACATGTGCATGAACACCCTGCCTTAGGAACATGTGACTAGGAAATAATTTGGGTTTAACCTATTTTTTTCTGTATACAAAAAAGATAACCCAATAGGCAATCAGAGTTCATTCTGCATTTATGTAGGCTTGAGAAAATACACAGTTGTGATGCCCACACACTAGCTTTAAAATTATTACCTGAGCATTAAACCAGTGTTGAAGAGGGAAAAAATGTTCTACTTTAAATTAACAGGGTGTAGGATTCAGCACTTAGGAAAATGGAACGATTACACTTGCATCTACATTATGAGTTTCTCCTCTTGTTATATAGGAAACATAATGAATGGCCAATTTTTTGCCAATCCCTAATACAATGCAAAGAGAAAACTCAGTTATTTAGTGCTGAGAGATTAAGATGATTCTATTATGTTATAATTAGTAAGATGACCAAAGCCTTCCGTATAAAAAGGAGTGGCACTTTGATGGAAAAATGACAGTTACTAGGTTATTATTTTGAGTCCAGGAAGTTGCCAGAAACACCTCATAACTGAATACACAGTCTGGCTGGCTTGGTGCAGTATGACCTCCAACCCAGTCACAGGTGGCCATTCTCCGTATCCTAGGAACTCTTCAGAGACAAAAATTTCAATGTATTATTTGACAACAAGATGATATTCTAAACTACCTAGATGCTATGTTTATGTCTATAACAAGGGGCAAATGCCCCGCCCTCCAAAAATCTATTTTACCCAAATAAAATCTTCCTTAGTTTTGTTATTTTTATTTATATGAACCCTCCTAATGAGCTACATCACAACTAAATCATACAATGTGTAATTCAAATAATTTTACAAGCATATAATTTTGTGATAATTTTCAGTTTAGGTATGCAGAACAATTTTAATTAGTAGATATGGATTCAACTTGATATTTATGACAGTTAAAAGATAAAAGTGCTATATTGAGAGTAGTTTTTCCGATTATTTTATAACATTTTTGCATGAGTCTCATTAACTAAGTCTTATAGATATATGAAAAAATATGTAACATGCAAAGAAAATGTGATTCTCCATGCTGACAGATCTAACATAGCTATTCATATTTATGTTAATAGCATTATAAATTCTGATTGTTAGAGGCAAATTAATATTGTCACTAGGAATCACATTTGACAGCCCCCAGGAGATGAGGAAATTATACAGATGAACAATATGTAATATAAAAAGCTTTTGTTATGCCGATATCAATGGCAACATCAAATTAAAGTTACTTCTGGAATTTGTGATTAATATTTTGTTCACCTTTTTGGCAACTAGAATTCCAATTAACTGTTACTAATAATTTAACATTGAAATAATCAACACAGTTTACTAATTACAATCTGAAAATCAAGCCTTAGATTAAGGGTCATATTAAGAGAAAGAAATTAATAATATTTTTATTTAGAAAGGATACAATTGGTATTATACAGGAGTCTTTTTTTCAAACTGTTATTGCTATCTAATGAAGTTTTGGGTAACTAGATAAACGAGTTGAACAGTAAATATCAAACAGTTCCCTGTTACCCTCTGTATATTGGGGTTATGGGTTATTTTTATTTCATTCACTTATTTTTGAGAAATCATCTTTGTCTATAATGGCCACATATTGTCCTATGAACAAAGCATTTAAAATTTCTTTTAGAAATCTTGAAAACCTATGTGTTTTTGAATTATTTTCCTTATTGTGCTTGTGAGGGTGAGGAGAATACCTCTTCTTAGACCACCTCTAGAGTGGATAAACCGAATTAAAGAGGAAACACAGTTGGCAGAAGATTCCCTGATTCCGGTCGACTCTTCTCTTTCTGCATTCACTCCATATTACATTTTAATTACAATTATTTGAAATACGTACTGATCTAGAGAAAGTGGATTCTCAATTTTCATTAGTTGCTCAGAGTCCCATGATACAACATGAAATAAAACCATGCACTTATTTACCATTGCTGTTTTTTCCTGGCTCCTAGGTATTCACCAGCCAAGCCAGCGGTCTTGCAGTTAATTTCGCTTGACCACAAGGAGGAATGGCAAAAATGAGTCATTCAATCCTTCTTCCAGGACCTGGGCTGAACCTAGCAGGAGCAATATTTTTATGGTGCAGTGTGGAAGGTCTTAGTGGCTGTTCTCTCTCAGCTCCAGTCTTTCAAGATATAACTGCAAATCATAACTAGAAAACAAAGTCATATACTGTTTTCAAAGAGGAAAATAGAGCCACTATAATCAGATAAGGACAAGATGTTTTGAGAGAGAGACCAGCAAAGATCTGTAATCAAAGGGCAAGGAGAGAAATCCAATAAATTAGCTATAAAATATGAGTGCTCTTTTTTTTTTTTTTTTTTTTTTTTGCTAAATGCTGTCCTTGTAACCTGGAGGGAGCTCTCTATACCTCCAGGTTCAGAACCAGGCAGAATACAGGTGGGTCCAAGCAAATCCATCTCTGTCCCTAGAGCTGTCTAAATTACTGTCAGAAATAGTTTCCATATTGGTATATAAAGCACAGCATTTATAGTCTTGTGTTGCTTAATGACAAGGACAAGTTCAGAGAAAGGCGTTGTTAGGTGATTTTATTTTTGTGAGAACATCACAGAACGTACTTGCACAAACCTAGATGGTGTGACATTTGACCCACCTAGGCTGTATGTTACAGCTTATTGCTCCTAGGCTGCAAACGTGTACAGTCTATTACTGTACTGAATACCATACGTAATTGTAACACAATTATAACAATTTGTCTCTCTTCTATCGAAAAATAGAAAAAATAATGTATTGCCCAACTTCATTACAACAGTTATGACATCACTAGGAGATAGGAATTTTTCAGCTCATTCATAATCTTATGGAACCACTCTTGTATTTGTAGTTGACTGAAACATTATTATTCTGTGCATGACTGCAATTATGCAGACTTTCAGATGAGTGCATCAAAATACTTTAAGTGATCTATGTATTTTTCTACAATCTCATTGCATATATAGGATGAATTTAGGGACAGGTATGAGGCTAAGAAATGAGGCATTGTTTAATCAGATAATGTGCACCTTAAAACAACATACAATTCCTCCAAAATATTCTGTGCATAGCTCTTGCAACTGGCCAAGAACCTGCTACAAGTCGAAGTGTGTCATGGGTGAAATAAAGGTTCTAAGAATGAAAAACATCCTAGGCAAAACTATAAGAAAGATAAATAGTAAAGAAAGAGTTCAGAACAGGGCAATAGTGTATGTATACACCTTACATGTCAATATCAACATCAACAGTGTCAAATATGCACCGTATCTGGCTTCTCAGAAGGAAACCGTAAACAAGATCCCACATCCACCAGAGATGGGATATGAGGGCATTGTGCTAGGAATGTATGCTGTGATAAATGGAGAACAGGAGATGCCTGGTTTCTGTTACCTTGTCTCCACAGTTGACTATAAACCCTTTTCTCTTCCACTGTAATTGCTGCACCAGTGCTTGAGGCTCTTAGTTACAATTTTTTTTGAGACAGAGTCTTGCTCTGTTGCCCAGGCTGGAGTGCAGTGGCCGGATCTCAGCTCACTGCAAGCTCCACCTCCCAGCTTCATGCCATTCTCCTGCCTCAGCCTCCCGAGTAGCTGGGACTACAGGTGCCCGCCACCACGCCTGGCTAGTTTTTTGTATTTTTTTGTAGTAGAGACAGGGTTTCACCATGTTAGCCAGGATGGTCTTGATCTCCTGACCTCGTGATTCGCCCGTCTCGGCCTCCTAAAGTGTTGGGATTACAGGCTTGAGCCAGCGCGCCTGGCCAGTTAAAAATTTTTTGTTTGTGACTAGTGTATATGCAACATGAGGCAGGTATACTGCGTTTGTTTGTTATGACTTCATTTGTTTGAGGCACAAAAGAGATATGATTAAACTCTTGCTTCAAACCAACGCAGTCTGTATCCTCACAGGGCCAATTTTGATGAGTCTGTCCTAAGCTTCAGCACAAATAAATAAAAATGTAATATATTTTCATGCTATTTATTACTCACTAATATGATCACAAGTGAAATAAAATGCCTCAACGTTTCTCACACTGGAATTTTTTTAAGTTGCCATTTACTCAATTATGAGATTGAGACCCAAGCAGGATCAATCTCTGATATTCTTTTCTCAGAAGGGTTTTGTTTTCCTCTGCTCATTGTTGGTAATAACCTCTGATTCTATTTCATAATAGAATTGAAAGGAAACAACTATATAAGCTGAGAGCGAATAATTGTATTATTCTTTAAATGAGCCCATTGAAATGGCAAGGAAAGGACATTATAAATCTTTTTTACTGGGATATATATTGAGTTTTTATAGGCCTAAGTTTGTGAAATGCTACACCATATTACCATTTTCAGGATCCCACTGAGGGCTACCACAGTAATAGTAATCACAATAATTATAGATGCAGATAGCAACTATCTTCTAATCAGTCAGCTGTCTCTAAGCAACCAGGTTTAACAAGGCTAGCAATTGCCACCTCACATATTCATGGAAGAGTAAAACTCTCAGAATTTAGTCATTACAGAACCAATGCCATAAGCTACCTGGCATCTATTGGATTTGTCACACGTATCCTCAATGTCTGGGATCTAAACTAGCTCTCCCAGTTTTATAAACTGGGTGGTGATCATGTGTTTCTTTTGTGCTAAATGCTTAATGATTGATTCAAATGTAACTTTTACTAAAATCATATGTGAGGTTCATTTAACGCACAACAAATTATTCTTTTCAATCCTAAGATGTTTGTTGGGAATTGGAATGTATACAGCCATGTGCTATAACACAGATGACATAAGTGATGCCTTATAATTTTAGGTCACGGGGACCTATTCTTTCGGCCATGTCTCTATATAACTCCTTCAGCAGTTTTGACTGAATGAACAAGACAGTTAACCAAACATTTTAAAGGAATACCACTTCAGACTGTGAGAGGGTCATTAGCATATCGCTGACCAGGTACCTTTCTTTCTTTAAAATCAAGGATCAGAGTAATTAACCCCAGAAACTATAAGGATATGCTTTCATATCAACTGACCTTGCATTTGTATTATGGTTTATTTCTTTTTCTGGCTTTTTCATATGCAGAATCTCATTTGGTTCTTAATCAACCCTGAAAATTAATCAGGGCAAGATCTGTAATCTGAATTTTCAGGTAAGAGAAATGAGACACTGAAAGGTCAAGAAGTTTACCCAAGGTCGATATGGAAGAATTAGGACAAGCGTCTGGCCCATTCCTTTTCTAGAAATATCACATTGATTTATTTGTTATACAGCTAGGGGTCAGCCTGGTGCGGGGGATGAGGGCAAGGAGTGACCTCTATGCTCTCTGAATTCACCAGTCAGTATTGCATTTTTTTCCTTCAATGTTCATGCATAATTTCACTTGGTCTCAGCAGCTGTCTATCTGATTGAAAGACGTGTTTCTGCCAGAACTATGCCTATAAGGGCCCTCCCTTTTAGCTGCAGGAAGTCTACCTGGTATTGTATTAGGTAGAATCTATGACATCTTTCTTTGTTTAGTTAATTTGGAGAAGTCTGCAGGGACCTTGCTTCTTATTACAAGGCTCCCTCACTGGGAAACTATGTCTCTCCAATTGTGCTGCACTGTTCATGATCTATTTAAGTAATAGTGACATTTGGTCAAAAGAAAAGCTCTCCCTCGGACTACCTTTGCCGCTGCCAATACAACTGCGTATACACAAGGGAAGCAAAACCATGGGATTTATACTCTCTTCCACTCTCCCTTTTTACTATTGAACAAAATCAAATATAATAGCTGCAGTGGTCACAAACGCAGGCATGTCCCACAGTTGTCTGCATAATTAAATCTATTCAGACTGGGCACAGCAGAAATGCACTGAAGGTCCACTCTATGTTAACAAATGTATAACAGGTTCCAGGCCAAGTATGACTGTGTGGGAGATGCAGTTTATCTGTAGTGCTTTTCTCTTTTCTGATCCTCCTTCCCTGCTTAAATAGGACTTCACTGGCAGCCAGTGCCTTTGGATCTCTCCTAATCTATAATGGCAGAAGGAAAACTTTTGAAGGGATTTATTAGAGTCTGCTAACTTACCTAATTCTCACTGATGTGTTAGTGATATATCAAGTGAAGTATTTGGGGCTTAATCTCAAAATATGATTTCTGATGACAGAATTTTTGGTAATCTGCTCTACAGATAGATGTCACGTATGCTGGGGCAGAGTTGGTCTTTCATCCCTCACATAATATGGAGGTGGTCCCTTAATACCTCAAATACAAGAATAATATTATAACTCTCTATTATTATAAAACGAAATGGCCTTACAGCATGGAACAGAAGCACACATATTCTAGCTGAATATACAATTATAAAATGATACCGAAACTATTATTCCCCTAGTGAAACTTTATTTAAAGTTGTATACCCATTTCCAAATCTGTTTTTTGCTGATATGGATATGCTAGACTTCAAAATCACAGCAAAATTAACCCCCCCTCCATGTTGCTATCTGATATGGTTTAAATCTGTGTCCTCAGCAAAATCTCACTTTGAATTTTAATCCCCAGCGTTGGAGGTGGGGCCTGGTGGGAGGTGGTTGAATCATGGGGCCGATTTCTCATGAATAATTTAGCAGTATCATCTTGGTGCTGTCCTCACGGTAGTGAGTGGGTTCTCAAGAGATCTGGTGTTTAAAAGCGTGTGGTGCCTCCCACTGCTCTCTCTTGCTCCTGCTTTTGGCATGTGAGACGCTTATTTCGGCTTCGCCTTCTGTCATAAGGAAAATTTCCCTGAGGCCTCCCTAGAAGCTCAGCAATTTGCTGCCATGCTTATACAGCCTGTAGAACTATGAGCCAATTAAACTTCTTTTAAAAATAAATTACTGGGAGGCTGAAGCAGGAGAATGGCGTAAACCCGGGAGGCGGAGCTTGCAGTGAGCTGAGATCTGGCCACTGCACTCCAGCCTGGGCGAAAGAGTGAGACTCTGTCTCAAAAAAATAAAATAAAATAAAACAAATAAAATAAAACCTAGTCTCAGATATTTATTTATAGCAATGCTAGAATGAACCAATACACTACCCCTTCTTTATTTCTCTTTCATAGGCATATTCAGTAGTTAAGTTTCCTTTAAAAGTGACAACAATAGTAGTCAAATGCCTCCCACACGTCACACAACTATCACAATGCATCACACATACACACCCAACAGAACTCCTGGATCAGGTTTGCCGTTCTCAATACAACATACTATGGTAACATAAAAGCGGCCTCAACTTTTATTTCAAATGCGAAGTTTTGCATATCTTCATCTCGGTTGTTGAGTCCTGCCTTCAAATTTCATTCCACTGGACCTTCTTCATAGCAGTGAATTTGGCAATTAATAATTTGTTCATAACCATCTGAGATACCTTTATGTGTTAGGTCATTTGGGTATAAAATATGTACAAAATGTTTACCTGGCCTTTTTATAACATTCAGTGTTCACAGCAAGCTTTGCAAAAAAATATTCAAATGAATTATGCATTCCATTGTCCTAGAGCATGGACAAGAGGAGCTTGGCACAGGGAAATACCTATAATTTCACCGTAAGAAGAAAATAAATGAGAAAAACAGGCAGAGGGATTGGGATAAGGAAAAGCATAGATATGTGGAAGTGCGTTAAAATTCCAATGGCCTCCAAACCCAGAATCCATTAAAATTATCCAGGGAGCTTTTTAAAATTTATATTTCTGGGTTCTACTAAAAAAGCAGTGAATCTGGAACTTGTGAATAGAAGGCCCAGAAATCCACATTTAATAGAAAGTGTACTGCTAGCCTGGCCAGTTTTGAGAACTAATGATCTAGTTTGCTGAGTGCATTTATTCCTCCAAAAAGTATTTATTGACCTCCAGTTACGCATCAGACACGGTTTTAGGTGCTTGGACAAAGTAGACAACAACCATATTATTGTGTAGCTTACATTCTGGCAGTGTGAGGCAGATACTATTCTAAGTACAATATGTGGAGTAACCAAATTATTTTGTACTAAACCCCTATCAAGTCTTCATTTCCCTTATGAGGAAAGCTAAGGCACAAAGAGTTTAAACAATTAATCTAAGGTTGCATAACTAGCAGGAGGGAGACTTGGAATTCTCAAATGTGATCTAACTCCAGACCTCTCATGCATGGCTGGCTACATATTTTGCAAGGCCCAGTGCAAAATGAAAATGCAAGGCCATTTGTTCAAAAAGCAATAAAAAGCACTGTTAAAGGTACTAAAATACAAAGTACTTCTCTTTCTTTTGTGTCCTCTTTCTCAACTTATTTTTAATTTGAGATTTAATGTGATTAAAGAAAGCAAAATTAAATTTTAAATTATTAGTATGACAGGTATCTGTCATTATATTGCACAATGTCAGTTTTAAATGCAAGTATGCGAGCATTTAGCACATATGCAGCATCAATTAAATCATAAAATTTGTATTTTATTATTACAAAACAATGGAGATTCTTCACAAAAACATCTTAGTTGTTTCTATTTTGTTGGAGATATACACACACACACACACACACACACATATATGTATATATATATATATATTTTTTGAGATAGAGTTTCACTCTTGTTGCCCAGGCTGTAGTGCAATGGTGTGATCTCGGCTTACCGCAAGCTCTGCCTCCTGGGTTCAAGCTATTCTCTTGCCTCAGTCTCCCGAGTAGCTGGGATTACAGGCTTGCATCACCATGCCCTGCTGATTTTGTATTTTTAGTAGAGATAGGGTTTCTCTATGTTGGTCAGGCTGGTCTCGAACTCCTGGCCTCAGGTGATCCGCCCACCTCAGCCTCCCAAAGTGCTAGGATCACAGGCATGAGCCACCATGCCCGGCTGGATAGACACATGTATTATGTCAACATTCTCTACCTTCCTCTTATGGATGAGTAAGGAAAGGATTGAGAAAAATAGGAACTATGTGTTATCTTTTTAGTTCCACTGTTTTCTATGTCATCATTTATAGTGTGAGTGGTTTGCTAATACCTGGCAAGTAACATGAGTAAGAAAGGATATGATGTGGTTCTTTTGTCATTTGTATATCTTGGAGTCATTATGCCTTTTTATGATTGAAGAAAGTTTTGGTCCATATGGACAGTGTGGCCTCTCTTGGCTGCCAGCTTCTGCACTTAAACACAGTTGTAAACACAAGTAACATAATTATTTTACATTCACTTTGAATCAGGCTGTACTTTCATGCACTGTGGGTCTACCAAAATTCTGAGATCATGATGTATTGTAAATGCTATGTGGGAAATGCATGGAAAAAAGTAGTGTACATGTGTTTTGTGCGTATCTTCTCTCCTCACACACAGGCTCTGTTTTCCCATAGGACTTCAATAAAACACCAGTTCAAAGATGACATTATTTAGTGTTTCAAGATGGCTGCAGAACAGCATAAAACCAAGCATGGTGCCCCTCTTAGCCCCGCTGTAAAACTTCACTGCTCACATGCTCATGACATTAGTCCTATCTTTGGGTTTAACTACTTCTCTATAATACATCCTATATAAGGTGGCTCAGGTTGACCCTCGATCCTTGTTATTCTTGTCTAAGCTCATTCCTGTGTATAATGTCTCTTTTGTAGTATAGTGACTGTGATCAACTATAATCCTCTACAGCTGGTGTTCTCAGACTAGAAAGCACTATTTCCTCGCTTAGACATTTGCACTAAATGGATTCCTAAACTTTGTAATTTGCACAGTTGCAGTGTTCCAACTCATTCTCCTTCTTTCACTGTTCATTCCCACTGCCTATCATAATACTACCTCTATTACTATGTGCCAGTGTCTCTTCAAAGTGCTTCTTTTAATCCTCACAGCAGTGCTAACAGAATATACAGTACCTTATGTGCATAGGTAGAATAGTGACTCCTTAAGATGTTCACATGTCATAGTTCCTCGAACCATTAAATATGTTACATTACATATCAAGAAAGAATTACGGTTGCAGATGGAATTAAAATTCATAATTAACTGATCTTAAAACATGGAAATTATCCTGGATTATCTACTGGGCCCAGTGTAACCACAAGGATCCTTAAAAGTGGAAAAGGGGAACAGAGGAGGAGTTGGAGTGATTCCTTGTGCGAAAGACTCAACCTATCATAACTGGTTTAGAAGATGAGAGGGAGCATGAGTCAAGGAAGGCTGACAATCTCTAGAAGTTGGAAAGACAAGAACACAGATTCTTCCCTATAGCCTCCAGAAAGGTATGTAGCCCTCCCCACACTTAGATTTTAGCCCAGTACGGCTTGCGTCAGACTACTGTCTCCTGAACAAATGTCTTACATTTAGAGTTCTCGTTACGTTTCTGTTGGATAGAGGTAACATAGCCCACTGCTTTATAAATAGTAGTTAGCAAATGTTTTTAAATAAAGAATCAAAGAATCACTTTCAGGAAATAATAGCCTCTTTTGTGAAGTGTTTATAATATTCTCAATGTTTAACATATACCTCTACTTCCACTAAGTAAAAGCAACTAGGGAGTGTGAACCAAACCAAAGTTTTGTAAAAAGTGAAAAACCTAGCAGTAACCTCAGACAAGCAGCTGTCCTGGACATTTTGCATTCCTCATCTGTCTTTTTTTTTTTTTTTTTTTGCAAATTATGCTCCAAGAAGATGTTGCATTTATCATTCTAAAACATGAAAAATATATGTCAAAGCTACTGTCAAGAGGCCACATAAGTCTTGAAGACATTTATTTGCCAGTGTTCTGTACGTTACCGCCTTTTTTATGCATTGCTGGCAATTTTTTAAAGAAAAAATAGGGAGTTTAAGTAAGCCTTATTAAAGCTTGCAAATAAAACATCAACTAAGACCCGTTAACTTCATTATGAACCAGCAATTAGCTAAAGTTGTTCATTATTTAAGGAGCTTCTTATTATACCTGCCAACCTGAAATCCCACGTTGAATGAAATGTATATCTTCCCTAATTTGGCTCTCAGGTTGCATGTTTATATTTTGCAGTCTTCCAGGATCCTCTGTGATATACATAATTTTTTATGTTTCTTCTTCCTTCATTGCATGCTAATTCCTCTCACCACTGCTTTCACCTCTGCCAGGTCCTGAAAGAGAATAGGTAGTTTTCACTACAGAGAAGCTACCAATCCAACATTCTCTGCATAATTTATATGTACAGAAGGGGAAAATTAGCAGCATCCTTCCATTGTGTCATTTACACAGTTGTGCTCAATCACTCTTCCCTGAAGCCACCACCATTTTTATTTCCAAGCATTGCCTTTTCCCCCTGTGTCTTTCATTCCCTTCTTATCTATTGGGTTATATTCCCATATCCAGGAGGCCCATCTGAAAGCCTGTCGAACTAGTTCCTGATCTTCACTCCTAGTTTGTTGTGACATCACAGGCTAACATGAAACACAAAAGAAAACATACTGCTCTTACCTTCAATCTTTTTATGAAAAATCATGAATTATGCAAGCTCTGAATTGTATTCTGAAAGATAGTTTTATTTTTATCCATCATCTATAGCTTTGACTTTAGATATTAATTCTAAAAATAAAATCTCATTGGCTGATTTACCATTTTGTAATTAACTGTAAATAAAACATCTACCTATAACTGATTACATCAACCAATCTAAATGCTTTCTTGTGGTGCTTCTAATACCCCTACACCTCATCATCTGTATTGCCTCTATCTGCCTATTATCTTTTGGGTTTTCTTACTTTACCTCCAAAATAGCTATAAGTGTACTTAGGTAATTATTTTATTGAGGAGACTCAGCTCTTTTATGCATATGCATCAAATTGTATTATTTCTTCCTGTAGTTCAACTGAACTTTCCTTTATCAACTTCCCCTTTCCCATTAATTAGTGGGTCTGTTAATTACATTTTTGCAAGATGCCATGCATTTTTCAGTTAGTATCATTATGTGGGCCCATTGTAACATGTAAGGCTCAGCTTTATGTTTTCAGTTGATAAAAACATCTACCTCAAACAATGGTCAAACTCATTTTCTCCTTCTCACTGTGTAGACTAATAATATACTAAGCTCCACAAGCTAGTAAAGAGGAAGGAATAGGCATGGCATGGCCCTGAAAGAGTTCCTCCCCCTTTTCTCTTCAGGGCAGTAATCTCTGCAGGATTGGCGGCTAGATGTCAAGATAGAGGCAGCAGAGGTGAACTTACTTGACCATAGGAACTGGCAGTAGGGAGGTATCCCTGGTCTCACCCTACTTTTGGCAAGTTTAATCTCATCATGGTGGGCTCTGCTGATGTAAGGGTCTCTGGCAGTGGCAGCTTCATGGACATGCTGTCTTTCCAATTTCACAGGGCCTCATGCTTAGAAGGGCCCTGCACTTGATAGAGTGTTCCACTTTGCCATCAGGAAATTCTTAATTTTTGAACAAAAGATCCAACATTTTCATTTTGCCTGGGCCCATGAATTATGTAGTTGGTCCTGGTCTTTGGGCACGTAGTGGTCTTGCTTTTCTCTAAATACTATTCGGCTCCACAAAAAAAATCATGCTTTATTAAGGATCCCTGCAAAGGGGAAATCCTCTCCCATTGCAAATGTCAGCCACAACATCTCATCACCCACTCAGTGGGGCATTCCATCACTTGTCCTGTGATGCCATGAGGTTATCTACTTCCCATGAATGTTTCTTCACATTGGCCCTTGAAACTGATTGGATCATTTTCTTTTTTCTTTCTTTACTTAAAAAAAAATATATTTATATATATATATAATTTACATAAATATATATACACACACATATGTATATGTTTGTGTGTATCTGTGTGTGTATATATATGTGTGTGTGTTTTCTATAGCCTCTAAAAATCACTAAGAACAGAAGTACATGGGGGTTGCCCTCATCCATTCTCTTTCTAGACATAATATAATGTAATTCCTTTTAATAAGACATATGAAACTTAAATTAAAGTTAATCAACATAGATAAGTATTTGGGAATTGAAAAATTTGTATTAGGGCATTTGACTGTACTAGTTTAATTCTTTCCTGGTTTTATGCCACAAATTATGCCAATGTGCATAGCAACTTGTTTTATTTATTTATTTTTTTTTGAGACGGAGTCTCGCTCTGTCGCCCAGGCTGGAGTGCAGTGGCCGGATCTGAGCTCACTGCAAGCTCCGCCTCCCGGGTTTACGCCATTCTCCTGCCTCAGACTACAGGCGCCCGCCACCTCGCCCGGCTAATTTTTTTTATTTTTTAGTAGAGACGGGGTTTCACCGGGTTAGCCAGGATGGTCTCGATCTCCTGACCTCGTGATCTGCCTGTCTCGGCCTCCCAAAGTGCTAGGATTACAGGCTTGAGCCACCGTGCCCGGCCAGCAACTTGTTTTAAGCTTTTCTTTTATTAAGTTGAAAGTGAAGAGTTAGAAACAATCTCACTTAGAAATGAATATTAGCTGTTCATCAGAGTCATTCACTTTTAAAATTTTTTTCTCTAATATTTCCATTTGTCTTTTTGGTACCACAGAGGAATTTGGTACCCAAAGCAACACATGTGATTCAGATACAGAATAGGTCAAAGATAGGCTTTACCTTTCTACATTTGAGAAGAATGATTGTGAAACGGGTAAAAAGCTAAGATAACATTAATTTAGGAAAGTGTACAGTTGGTATATCACCGAATTAAATTACCTCCTGCTATATCAAACAAAAATGAGGTCTATAAATGACAAGCTACTTCTGAAGATTTCATAACTACTGTATTCTTCCAACATGAAATTAATATTTAGTGAGCACCTAATGCATCAGAAGATGAGGATTCAGAGATGAACAAGACATATTTTCTGCGTTCATAGAACTTACAGTTTAATGGAAGATATTGATTCCTTAAATGCAGACATTCTCTTTTGCCATGAAGTTCAAGGGCAGCATATGATCCATAGTCTCTGGCAATTGGTGATATAAAATGGAGAGGCAGAAGACAAGCAGAGCAACAAAATTACAGCACTAGAAGAAACTTTTGTGAGCTTTCTTATTATTGTCAGTTTACAAAAGAAGCCACCAAACACAGACCCAAAAAATGGCAAGTGATTTTCCCAAGGCCCCTGAGTAAAATGGCCTCCAGTTTTTGTCTGCCCTGCATTCACTCCTCCTCCTTTTGGTAATGACATCCTATCCTTGTTTGGAGGTATTAGCCCTCCTACACTGGCTTTAATCTTGTAAACACTGCCAATCAAGGAAAACTGTCCTCCTCAGTCAAGCATAAGTATGTGTCTCAAACCAGGTTAAGCAACCTCTCCCTATAATTGGTAATGGTTGGGGGTAAATCTTCTCAACAGTTTTCCAAAGAAAACTCTCTATTGTTCTTGATACTTAAGTGTGATTGACTAAAAATGACCATAAATTATTTGCAATCCTTTCCTATGAGAAGTAGTTATTTCTCTACCCATTGAATCTAGGCTGAACTTGTAACTTGTTTTGACCAACAGAATGTGACTGAAATGATGATCTACAAATTCCAAGGCTAGTCATCATGGGACTTTGCAGCTTCCCCTCCACTGTTTTGGAATGCCACTGCCATGTGAAGAAACCCAGGCTATTCTCTTAGAGGATGAGAAACAACATGAAGAGAGAGACCCAGCAGACAGTCACGGCCAACATAAGACATGTGACTGAGACCATCTCTCACCCAACAGACCCACTCACCAATAGCCACTTAAGTGACCTCAACAACTCAACTTTAAAAGAAAAAAACATATATCAGCAATTCGAACCAACATCGAATGCATCTGTTTCTAAGTTTTTGATTGTTTCTTATTTCACTTTCAACTAAATGGGAAAATAACCTAATCAACCTAATCTAAGTTGTCATCTGATAGATAATTAAATAATTATGTCAGATAAAACCTTGGTATGATTTTGGGTATACACCTAGCAAGAAATTAAATAATTTGAGCCCACCCCAAATCACTGACCCACAGACTAATGAGCAAATAAAATGGTGGTTGTTTTAAGCCACTAATTTTTGGTATAGTTTCTCACATTCTCAAAATGTTATTTAGTTATTTACTCTGTTATCTGCTCCACTCCAGGTAGGAATTAATTTCTTTTTTGGTTAGTAATCCAAAATCAGACTTTCTTGTTTACAACATAATTCTTGAGGCACACACAGATTTAAAAGAATGACCTTCTAGGCTTCCCAGGTGAAAATCCAGGATTCTTTTCTCATATTTTCTGCTGATTTCAAAGAAAATAAATAAACCCACAAGTTTTGCAGAAATAAAATTCATATAACTGAAAGTGCTTTGAGAACAAAGGGAGAAGTCAGTCAATTGAGGGAGGAGCAAATTAACTTAACTCAGAGACTTACTGTTAGTCCTTCTGTCAACATGATCACCCACAGGACTCCTTCATCTCCCTTGGAGCTGGTACTCCTTAATTTTTTTGGAGGTCTCATATGGAACAAATATATATGAAAACTTCATATCTAGAAAGGTAGAAAAAATAGAAATAATATATTCCCAAGATACCTACAATACAATTTTTCAATGATTTCTGTGCATTCTGTTTCCACAACTTCAGGAAAATTTAGGTAATGCTATAGGATAATCTCATTACCTCAAAGTGCAAAGCCATTAGAGACGATACAGTGCTAAAGGAGAGTTCAATTTAATCCATATTGACCTTCTACAGGACAAGTTTCATGACAGTGTAAAATATGGGTCATTTCCTCTCTAGAGCGCAGCACATGGTGGACACACAAAATGTATGTGTTGAATAAAAGACTGGTGAACTCAATAGGTAACTAATTTCAAATAGCTGGCAGACTGCTGGGCACAGAATAGAGAAACTCAATGTTTTATTTTATTGAGAATAAATGAAAGAAATAGTAACATGATTAAATGAACAACTTAATAAGGTAGGGGGAAATGACAATGTGGCACATAGTTTAGGTATGATCTTCTTCCAGAAGAGATGAAGAGCTTCTTCTAACCATGCTGGGCAGGATATGTAACTTGGGTTGACTTGCATTGTTTTCTAAAAAGGCTTTCCTTATATTTGTGCAAAATGGCCTTTAGAAACATCATTAGTCATACTACAAAGAAAAACCTATGGAAAAGTCTCCAAAGAACTGAGAGTACACTTTTTTGGTTACACTCATGCTTTTCAGCTGAAAAGGTATCACCAAGTTTGTATTAGTTTTTCCAGTTTCTTGCTATAGCTGTTGGTGGACGAGGAAAACACTTTGTGTTTGCATCTGACATGCAAGTGAGAAGGGGTTAAATTGTACTCATTAAATGATCAAAGCTTCAGTATTTTAAGATCAACTGACTTACCTAAGGGGGTTCATGGGACCTTAAGAGCAACCAAGAGAATATTATAGTCCATCGGCCTCATGTAAGAACCAATGTTTCTCTTCTTGTTTTGTAAGGCTCCAGCTACTCGCTCTTTAAAATTGTTTGCCAAGTAAAGAACATGGTTAAAGTCCATAATGCAAATTTTGATTGTACATATTTATATCTCTCATTCTTCATATGTGTTTTGTCCCTTACATTTCATAAACATATTCACCCTTTATCTTACTGAAATGCTGCAATGTATATGTTGCCTTGACTAAAAGACAATGTTCTATTTAAGATGTTCATGGGCTGAACTTCCTGTGTATGCTGAAACCTCATTTTCCTATGGTATTATCTTTTTTTATTTTTATTATTTTTATTTTTTTATTTTTGTTACCATACATGTATCTCTTGTCTAGCCCTTATGGTGAAATATAAGCTTTCAAGCCCTAGCAAGACCCTTTGCGAAGTATAATTTAACACACAGTTGATATAGCCCAAACAGAGTCTCCCTGAATATGACAACCTTTTGTAGCTGCAATATCATTTTAGTAATTCAATCAATTACACTTAGTCACACTTAGTCTCTCTTCCTTTAATTGATTACCAGGTAGCTAATTTGAAACATCATACATTCAAAGTAATAAATAACATCTTGTTTTTCACTTATATTCAGGAGATAGCTTTGAGTACAGAAAAATCTGTCAAAATAATATTTGATTATCTTCTCTCTATCCTCAAATTTGCTATAAAATTGGGAGTAGATATTTTGTAAAATCCTAAAATGTCCTCAAATCCAAATTCTCTAATATAATAGGAGTATAATATATAATGAAGGAGGCCACTGAATTCACAACGAGAGGGAAGAGGAATAAAAAATGAGGAGTGTATAGCTAAAATATTTTGGTAATCTACATTTTCAATCACTGGTCCTGGTCATTTTTTTTTTTTACTTTTTTAAGATTTCTAGTTTTCAAAAACAATTATAGAGAATAAAAAATACCTTTGAACGGGCCCGGGAGCTTCATCAAATTTTAGAGTTTTGTCATATTTGCTTTAGATTTTTCAGTCAAAAAATTTACATGTATAATTTAAGTTCCTGGATAACTCTCCCTGATCTCATGCTATTTCTTTCCTCCACATGGTAACCATTCTCCTAAAATTTTATGAGACCAATTCCCTTGCTTTTATTTCCTTCCTATTGTTTAAAAAATTGTGCAAAAAACATTTACTGAGTGCTTGTGGAATGATGTTTTAGGTCCTAAGCAGTACCCAAAACTTTTGGCTACCTATGAAAATATAATATTTTCATGTTTTTGGTGTAAATATATTGGACATGTAATTTTCATACTTTCCTGTTTTCACTCAGCATTGTGTTTTTGAGATCAAAACATGCTAATAATGCTCCTCTGGTTATTTCTCTAAGTGGCTGTATAGTATGTCATAGTAAAATATATGATAATTTATATTTTCTCCTGTTGATAAACAATTTAGTCATGTCTAAAGTTTCTTATAAAAATGCTACAACGAACATTTGTTTACATTTCACTTTTCACACATGTGATAGAGGAGATATATACCTTAAATCAGAATCTCTGAGACAAATATTTACAACTTGAAATCTATTAGAAACTGTCAATTTGCCCCAGGTTAGATGCAAGAATTTACAAAGGTAGCACGTGAGCATTCCTCAATAAAATTTGCTAGAGTTGAGACTATTTACCTAATATGAAATAGTATCTTTGTTTTAACTTTCATTTTCATTACTAGCAGGGATGAGTGTAGATTATACATAAAATATATTGTTGTTCATTTCAGTTTTCTTCTAAAATGTTTTTATGACTACTTTGCCATACTCCTTAGTTGTGTTAGGATTTGTTTTTTGTTTATGTTTTTCTTATTGATTGCATAAGTTTATAAGTACTGGTTATATAATTTAAACATAATTTTCCTTGTGGCAATATATGTGAAGCATATCTTCTTTCCATTGGATTTGATTACCTATTATCTCTCTTTAGAATATTTTTGTTGAATAGAAAATTTAATATTATTTAAATTAACATTTAAATCTATCAAACTATTCCTTTCTACTTTTGTAATTTCTTTAACATACTTTATATCTGGAACTTATTAACAAATTACCCTAAATAATCATCTGAAGATTTTAACATTTAACTTTTCACATGAAGATCATTACCCACATGGAATTCATTTTTATTAAGGATACTGACCCATCAGGTTGATTATTAAGTATTCCATTTTCCCATCAATATTTAAGTGACCCTCTTGCATTTCAAATTTTTATACATGTGAAAATGTCATTTATCATTTTCTGATCTCTCCAATATGATTGGTAAAGCTACAAGTGTCTCTTTATCAATACCACATTATCATAATTAGATTCAGTTTTTAATGGGTCAATATCTGTTAGGGTGGATCTCCTAGATTTTTGTTTTGTTTTGTTTTGTTTTTGTGGGGAGGTTTGGTTCAATCTTTTTCTTTTATACAGATGGGATCTCCCTATGTTGTCCAGGCTAGTCTCAAACTCCTGGGCTCAAGTATTGCTTCCACTTGTTGGGATTATAGGTGTGAACCACAGCACCTGGCTAGTCCAAGTTTTTTCGAAGCTGTCACTTTGCTCTTTCACAGTAGATTTAGAATAAGTTAGTCAAATTTAGAAAACAATTAGTTACATTGTTGATTGAAATACTTATTAAATTTATAAATTAAGTTTTGAAATTTGATTTATTTGCAATGTTGTCTTCTGATTCATGAACACTGTTCGTCTCATATTTTATTTAGATATTCCTTAATGTCTTAGAAATGAGCTTTGTAATTTTCTTATAAGGAGTTTACGCATCTATTGCTAAATGTATTCCTAGGTATTCTAGGGTTCTTATTGCTTTGGTTGCTTTGGTTGCACTGCCGTATATGTACTAATTATTTTGTTAATTATCTTGTGTCATTCACAGTTAATCATGCATCATTTGCATGTAAATGCAATTTTGCCTTTTTCTTTTCAACTCATATATCTTTACTCCTTTTTTATCTTATTTTGCAGGCTGAAACTTCCAGAACAATGCAGAATAAAAAGCGATATCAGAGGGCACCCTTGTCTTTTTAAAATTTAATTAGAAGACTTTTAATGTTACTCCATGAATTTGATTTGCGTCTAATATTTCTAAAAATATATACTTCTTGATAGTATGAAACATTCTTCTTCATTAATTTTCTAAGTCCTATTATATTTGTGTAACTTCCGTTGCATCTGTCCATGTGTCTATGTTATGCTCCCATTGTGTCACTAAATGTTACATTAAGTGAACCACAACACCAGCTCAATTCCGATGTTACCTGTGAAGACACTGGTTTCAGGAACTGTTATTACTACAGAGTATATAGAAGTGGTCTTACCTTAGTTATTCACTACCTGTATGAATGTTTAGAATGTTTCCAACTGACCTAACTAAATTGCTTAATAATCTGTACATGTGAGTAAATTTAATCCTTGGCATTAATAATGCAGTTTTGTTATCCTTAGTATTATTAGGGAAGTTTTGTGATCTATTTTGCTTCCAGAAATGTTTCTTTGCATATGTAAAAGCTTCTGTGAAACAATATGCACTTTTCCCCGCTTAGAATTATGTACAAGTTAGAAATTATTGAAGCAATAATGACTTAAAACTTAATACACTAGGTCAAAATTTTATGCATCAGTCATCAAACGAACTGAGAATTAGCAAGTTAGCATCATCTAATAACTATAATTTATTATATCAGTAACTTAAATAATATAATTATTGGCACTATAAAAAACTGGTGAAAACAACACACTAATATTCTGTCATTATGAAATTATCTCTTATGTTCATAATAAACACTATTGGCAGGACAAAAAAAGATAAAAGTTTTTATCTCAGTCAAGCTAAGATGTTAATTTCTATTTTATTAATGAAAAGGGTAATTTGATTCTTTGGATTAAGAAAAGAATTCAATATTTCAGGTTAATACCACTCTGCAATATTTCTTTTAGGAGACTCTCTGCAGACTGCTAAAAGGACCTCATTTGAGTAAACTGAGTATGTGAATGCCCTATAGAGCTGTTATGGAGAAAGAGGTAATTTCCCTTTGCCCTTTTCCACTACTCTTTTTATTATAGCTATACAGAATGTTATAATATTCCTAAAGACAGAGAAAGATGCTCTACATAGCTTGAATTACTGAACACATAAAGATTTAAAGGTTAGCCTTGAGGGACATTATTACACTTCAGGTCAATAATACCCACTAACATTTTCCATATCTATTGGAAATAAATAGAAATTCTATAATACTGAATTTTACTCTAACTAAAAGTTTCTACAAAGTCTGCTTTGAGGCTAGGAGCTTGGGAAAGTATTCCCAGGAGGATTTTCTATAAGAAGACCAGGAGCATATGGGAAGCCAGCAGTTTCCCCAACAATGTCTCTGGCTTTCATTTAAAAGAAGGTGCTGATGGGGCTCTTTCCTCCCCCTGAAACATTCCAGGATAACTCAGCTGCCAGACTTGTTCCTGTCGCCTTTTAAAGTGGTCCATTTCAGAACAGGCTGTTGATAAAATTGCTCATTTTATGGCTTTTTTGAAAGATAGGTTTAATAAAAAGGAATGTTCCTATAGCTCTGATGAGCTAATCTCTCCTCTGTTCCAAGGAGCTAACAAACAAGTCATGTCCTGCCTAACGACTATGACTTACATTAATAAAGTCTTATCAGTCCCAACGTGACCTGTGAATTCTACTGTAAACAGAGGGATGCTATGCTATCCAAAGACAGCAGCGTTGACTAGGGGGCAGTTAGAAGCTCTGTACCCCTTCCGATTGGTCACCAGCTCTGGGCCATTATGGACCTTAATTTCCTCGTTGGTAAAGTATGATTGCTGGACCAGAGGCAGTTTGGACACACTTTTTTTCTAATTATAATATATGTCCACAGGATCCATGAATACAAGGATACAGCATTTTTTCAAGTTTTAATATTTTTACATGTACTCCTGCTCTAAATACATTAAACAGTGATTATATATATAGATATATAATTTTTTATTTATGCATTGAGGTCGCTCTCTATATAAAGGATATGTGACAGAGAGTATATATAGTCTGCAAAGTGAGGCAAAAATATTTACTATCTGACCATTTACAAAAAAATGTTGAGTACTCCCTGCTAGGAAACATCTTAGTTACCTTCTAAATTTATCCATGTATATCTTATTGCTATTTGGCCAACTTGTGATATTTAAGATTTTTAAGAGACATATTTCCACTATCTGTTTTTACTGTTTTGTTTCCCTGTTTTTGTGTCCGGTGGTGAGCAAAATACACAGTAGACCATGTAAGTTTATTTTCCTTTGTAGTTTTCACTTCTTTTGTCTTCATTAAGAAATGGTTTTGGCCTAGGCTAATACAATTATTTTTCTATATGGTGTTGATAAATTTTTATGCTATTGTTTTGTAAATTTAAATCTTTAATATCCCCTGGAAATGATATTTGTATTTGATATGAAGCAGAAATTAAGATTTAGTTTTTTTTTTTCTCTCTATGGATTACCAATTATTCTGCCCCTTTTATTAATCTGTAATGTCATCACTCTCATAAATCAATACCTACATTAACATAGTTTCTAAATTTCAGTTCAATTAATCTATTTATGTATCCTATGTCAATATTAAAGTATTTTAAATATTATTGCCCTATAGAGATATAAATTAGTATAGTCATATTGGAACCTAATTTGGTATTATCTAGTAAATACGAAGATGTACATATTATAGAACCCAGAAACTTCATTCACAGAAATATATCATAGAAAATCTTGTGTGTTTGTGTATGTACACATATGTACATAAATGTGTGTGCACGTGTGTATTTGTACATGTATACAGATATAGACTAACAAAAAGTCTCCAGAAGCATTGTTTCTTACAGCAATAATTTGTTAACAATGCAAACTCCCACAATAGAAAAGCAAATCATCTTAAAACAGTCTTATCATACACAATATAGTAAAATTGAACCAACTACAACTTCTTGTATCTCGTAAAAATTATATTGTGCAAAGTCACAGAATAATTTGTACAGTAGCTTGCACTTACATAAAGTAAAAAAAAAAAAACATGCAAATCTAAGTCTTTCACTGTGTAAATACACATTCATATGTGTTTAAGATAAAAATAAAAAACAAGAAAATAATAAGCTAAAAATGTAGGATTATGTTTACCTCTGAGGATAATAGAGGGCCACAGATTCAGAGAGAAGCTGACAGGGGTTTCCAAGGAATTACTAATATTCTATCAGTGAAAATATTTACACATATTTAAAATGTATTATAAATAAATAGATGGAAAACAAATTGATTTTAGGTGGAGAGATAGAAGGGTCACTGACTCTAAATCTAATGCATTCACCATTATAGTACATTTATTTTATAGTATGTTAGATTTTTATACAGATTATTAAAATTTAAAAAATTTTCTTTATTTAGAACCACCATTATATTATATTTCCATTTCTTCAGTGTGATGGTTAATACTGAGTGTCAACCTGATTAGACTGAAGGATGCAAAGTATTGTTCCTGGGTGTGTCTGTGAGGGTGTTGCCAAAGGAGATTAACATTTGAGTCAGTGGACTGGGAAAGGCAGACCCACCCTCAATCAGCTGCCAGCACCGCCAAAATAAAAGCAGGGAGAAGAATTTGCAAAGAGTAGACTGTTTTAGTCTTCTGGCCTCCATCTTTCTCCCGTGCTGGGTGCTTCCTGCCCTCAAACACCAGACTCCAAGTTCTTCAGTTTTGGGAATTCAGTTTTCCTGGCTCCTCAGCTTGCATATGGCCTATTGTGGAACCTCACCTTGTGATCGTGTGAGTCAGTACTCATTAACAAATTCCTCTATATATATACATCTCTCCTATTAGTTCTGTCCCTCTAGAGAAGCCTGACTAATACATTGAGTAGGTATTATGTATCATGCAGAATGGAAAGGGTTTTTACAAGAATAAATTTTAATCTTAATCTCAAACTTTCAAGGTAGTTTGTGAAGATCAGATAAATTTACAATCTGCTCCAAATATCACAGCTAGTAAATGACATACTTGTCTTCTAAACCTCATTTTATCTGGTTCTAAATAATATACATTTCAAATGTACAATTCTGGTGTATTATAAGACACAAGTGCTAGATGGCATAATATTATATCTTTTCATTTGGATTATGAATGAAACTGTTTTCATGAGCCATGGGAATTTGTGAAAAAAATGGTTTGAGATTGGAGTCCAAAATTGGACTATATTTCTTATGACATAGTCTTAGTTTATTTATTGTAAAAGGACTCAGTTATCTCTACTAGCTCAGGTGAAAAACTACAAACAGTTTGAAATATTAATGTTTGCTTGTAGAGTATAACTGATTTGGAGTTATGTCAGCCTCTCAATGAATTCTTTCCAACTGCCAATTTAAATCTTAATGTAAGTGTAGCTGAGAAAGTTTGTCATTTCTGCATTCCCAAGATCAATTGGCCAGTCATGGTGATCTAAACCATTATATGAACTCAACTGAAATATAAAATGCATGAAGCTAAACATGCCTTCTTTTTACGGCTTTCTAAGAGGAGTTTTAAGCTTTGGGGCTGCACTGGACATCCTTAGGGAAACAAAATCTATAAGCAAAAGAGAGAAAAATAGAGTGGACCTATCTTCTTGTGAAGTCCTCGTACATGTCTGGTAATCGGCCAGATATTTCCCACCTGATAATCTAATTCACCCCTCCCAATTCTATGGGTTAAGTATTATCACACCATTTTCACACTTGTGAGGAAAGACTCAGATTAAATTATCAGTCAGTATGCTTCAGGTGGCAAGTAGTTAAAGCCAGCAATCAAAGAAACCTTGCACTTTTGATCTAATGTTGCATCCAACTCTATATTTGAACTGTGTAGAGTAGTATAGTAGCTACTAGAATAGTACAAATATAGTAGCCACTAGCCATTTGTGATATTTTAATACTTGAAATCAGACTAAACCAAACTGACTTGTACTATACATTTCAAATGCACACCAGAGTTCAAGGAATTAGTACCAAAAAAACCACAAGTGCAAAATATGTAAAAACATGAAGTGATTTTTTAAATCATATTGGATTAATTTAAAATTATAAAAATTTATTCATGGATTTCTCCATACTTTCAAAAATATTGCTAATAGAAAATTTATAATTACATACGAAGCTTGTGTTTTATTTCTTTTGGACAATGCTGGCGTAGACTCTTGAATAGGGAGCCAGGGAAATTAAGTTTTGAAAGACATTTGTGTTCCTTACTGTCTGTGACACTTTAAGCCAAATCTTAGTTTAACTGAGCTGTGTTTTTTCATCTAACAAATGTGGATAATAACATATGCCCTGCAGGGCTTACACTGGGTCTAGAGGCAACGTATGTAAAGCATTCTCCAAGCCTCTATACCATAAGGGGCACTTTGAGATGAAGTAATAGTAATAATCTGTCTAAAATTTTAAATTCTACATTTTGAAGCCCTTTGGACTCCAAACACTATACTTTTTCCACTTCCCATATGGTTTCCCCATCAAAAAAGTTGATAGTATGCTCAACATCATGAGACCTCAAGAGGAAGTGAGAAGGTAAGAATATTAAAGTTTCATATAAGCAAATGGGTATGCAGTGTGGGCCCTCGAAAATAAATGATGGCAAAACAATAAACTTTGAGTTTGGTTTCAGTGTGTTTTTACTGTTGGCAATGAGATTTTCAGCACTATTTGCTATAATCTTCTCACAGATAATCACTATTTAACATTTTCTCGCAATTCTGCTTAACTTGCAAAATCATTCAGAGGTTAAGCCCTTAGCTGTTACTTATAAATTATGTAGCTATACATCATATACCAATTTTAGGTCCACCTAGGCAGAACTACATAAAAAACATGCCTGTAAGTGTTAACTAGGGCTATAAGCATTCACATAGAGGCCTTTGATAAATTCAAGATTTCTTGTAGATATTTAAACTTTTATTCTATGAGGAAGACCATATATGCCTTTTAACATCTACCATTATAGTAAATAAATTATACCATTTATATTATGGTTATGATATTAATCTACAGATTTCTTTTCACCCAGAAGTTCACACTAATGTTCAACCAGAGTAGCTGACAAATACTTCTAATCTATTTGAGGCCTTCTTTGGCAGTCCCATGTTATTTTCCTTTTGTAGAGAGGATCTACTTAGGATCTATTAACTGCAGGCAATCTGTGCATTAAAATGACAATTATTAAGGAAAAGCCCTCATCAGGTAATAGCTGCTACGGAAGGCTCTACTTCCCACCAATAAACTCCACTGAATGCTATTTACCTAATTTTCTTATTACGCCAGAGCACTGTGACATTCTCCAAGACAGTTTCTCTAATCGAATCACTCTTTATCTGTATTCTTTCAAATGAGAGACCAGCACGTGGTGCTCCTATGATGATCAGAAAGATATTTTAAGCAATTTTTGGCATGGAAAGCCACTTTTGGATTCAAATCTGAGCTGACTGTGCCACACCATGAAATCTCTCCTCTGTAGTCGCTCAGAGACATTCACATCTAATTACTTTCTGCTCATAATTGTGAATGTTACATTTGCAAACAGCTATTTTCTAAGAACTAATACGGCTATTTGTGTCCAAAATCATCTCCATGTTCTTTATTTTCTCTGGGCTAATTTTGAGAAGGTTGTTTACATCTTGAACAATCGTTTGTATAAAAAAAGTACAAAATGAGGGAATGTCAAAGGGACTAGCACCAGGTTTGATGCTTTCCCTGTTCAGTCAGTTTTTTTCTCACTGAAAGTGAGTGTGTGTGTATTTTAAATGTGTGTATATATATAAAACTATGTATGTATATATGTATGCATATATGTATGTATATAAAGGGGTGTGTGCGTGTGTATATACAAACTATATATATATAGCCTGATGGAAGCTTCAGTCCTTCAAGAAACTCTCACGACAGCAGATGTCTCAGCTGGTCTGGCATGCTCTCTTCTCCCTCAATGGAAAGCAGGGATGATTCTCTCTGATTTGGCATGAATTCCCAAGACTAATATCACAGCGCGCTCTGCTTCCTGCCTGTGGATACAAGGTTCCATTGCAGAGTGCCAAGGGTTTAACAATAGTTAATCTCTTAAGAAAAGCAGGTGGCCCTTGCCACTACTACTTCCATTATTGTCTAAGTTCCCCTGAGTCTCTGCCAGTTGCTTGCCTGTCAGACTTGGCAGAAGCCCAGAGTTTGACTGACTTCGCTGCTACCCCCTCATGACTCATTTTTAGTGCCCATCTTTTCTCATGTTGTTTTTCATTGTCAGTGTCCAAGAACACCCTTGAATGTGAGTTCCATTTTGAAAAACATATGTTCTGTGGCTTCTTTTTTCCCTAGATCAACCCCATCTCAGTGACTGCGTTCTCTAATTCTCTTGTGCGATGGAAATGCTAGCGTGAGAGAAGGCACCAGCACCACCTCCAAGTCTGCAGACATCCACCCTTTGATGTAGAACAATCACACGGACCATGCCACATGAAATCCACAATTTGTATTATTCATTTGAGAATATATCATGATCAGAAAGCATATTCATATTCAAAGTTTAAGGAATTGTCTTTTTGTGTAGCTTAACAAAGCATACACATTCCAAAAATAATGACACAAACTTGCTTTATCCAACATTCCTTGACTATCACTAAAACTAGTAAAATTGACATGTGTTCTTCTTTCTGCTTCAGCTGCTGGTTGTAAACCCTACCTGAACACCTACAGACATAATCCGTGGCTTTATACTAGAGCTTGTTATAAACAAGCAGTATAACAGGGACCATAATTTTCCACAAGGAAAATGCACTGTAGGAGACATAGTTAGTTCTCACTTCAGAAACATCAGCAGATACCCAAGACTCTTCAAAAACTGATTCACTGTTTTGAGAATAAGTTGAAATTAAATAGATTCATTCATATGTATGCACTTTTGTATTTAAAACTGGAAAGGCTTTGGAGTAGCAGAAACAAGTAAAAGAGGAAAGATTTTGCTAGCGAATGTGAATTGTACTGATGGTCATTCTGGATTTATTTTAGAAAGCAATGTATCAAGAGGGCAATAAGAAATAAATATACGTATAGTTTTGTACTTATATGGTTTGTGTATTCATTATTCACCTGTTTATTGGGAAATGTATGCTTTTAAGGAAGTTACTATAAAAATTGCACAGAAAATATAAATACAGAAAATCTAATTTGGTGATAATTACTATGGGAAACTTTCTAGCTGGAAGTAATGATAGCTAATTTTTATTAGGTTACTGAAATTTAGATACTGTTTCTCATTCCTCTGAAGAATCTAAATGACCACCTAGCATGAAGTAGAGATCCAACAAATGTTTGTAATACATTCTAAATGCCACACAACACAGATGCCATTGGAAAACTTTTCAAGTTGTATGTAACACAGATAAATAAAGAGACATCTACTAAGACCTGAACAAATAACAATAACTATTTTTAAGTTTAAACTATTAAATTATACATGTAGGACACTAGAAGGAATACACTGAGAAGAAGTGGAAGAAATATATCAACATGTTATTTTTGTTTTTATTATAATGTTATTTATAACTTTGAAATAACATTACTTTTCCTCCCTAGTCCAATTTTCATCCCTCCCATACATCTTCATTTCCTCATTCCCTAGGAGAACATCATGGAGTTTATGTTTTTCTTTATAGTCTATGTTTCTGAAATACACATACACACATGCACACACACACACTCCACACACACAGAGAGATACCCCAAATAGAGCATGGTATAGTATCAGTATGGATTTGAATAAACATAAATGATAAGAACAAGGGAAAGTTTCTGCAATTTGTTCTTTGCATTCAAATAAATAATTGGAAGTCATATCTATGCTCATTCATTTAGAGTTACTTCATTCATTACCCTGCTGTATAGTGTTTCCTCAATTATTTCTCTAACAGAATATAGGAGTTGTGTTCCACTTTTTCTCTCACAAACAATGCTACAATTAAACATATTTTGATGTGACTTCCTGAATATATCATGCTAGAGATTTTTAGGTTACACATCTAGTAATACAATTGTAGTGTCATATGATACAGGCATACCTTAGAGACATTGCAGATTTGGTTCCAGACTGACTCAATAAGGTGAGTATCACAATAAAGCGGGTATCACAGATTTTATGGTTTCCCAGTGCATATAAGCTATATTTACACAATACTGCAGCCTATTAAGTGTGCAATAGTGTTATGTGTAAAAAACAATGTATAGACTTTTATTTTAAAAGACTTTTTTTTTTTTTTTTTTTGCTAAAAAATGCTAACACATTTGAGCCCTTAGAGAGCCAGAATCTTTTTGCTGCTGGAGAGCCCTGCCTCAGTGTTGATGGGGGCTGATTATGGTAGTGGTCGCTGAAGGTTGGAGTGGCCATACTATTTCTTAAAATGAGAAAATAATGAAGTTTGCCACATTGATTGACTCTCCCTTTCACAAAATACTTCTCTGTAGCATACAATGCTATTTGGCAGCATTTTATCCACAGTACAACTTCCTTCAAAATTGCAGTCAATCCTTTCAAATCCCGCTGACGCTTTATCAACCAAGTTTATGTCATATTCTAAATCATTCGTTGTCATATTACCAATGTTCATAGCATCTTCACCAGGAATAGATTCCGTTTCAGGAAACCACTTTCTTTTTTCATCCATAAGAAGCGACAGCTCATCCATTAAAGTTTGATCACAAGATTGCAGTAATTCAGTCACATCTTCAGGCTCCATTTCTCATTGCTGTTTTCTTGCTATTTCCACCATATCTGCAGTTACTTTTTTCACAGGAGTCTTGAACCCCTCAAAGTTATCCATGAGGACAGGAATCAACATCTTCCCAACTCCTATTATTGTTGATATTTTGATGTCCTCCCATAAATCACAAATGCTCTTAATGGCACCTAGAATAGTGAATCCTTCTCAGAAGATTTTCGATTTACTTTTCCTATATCCACAGGAGGAATCACTATCTATGGCAGCTACAACCTTTTGAAATGTTAATAAGACTTGGAAATTGAAATTCCTCTTTGACCCATGAGCTGCAAGAATGTATGTTGTGTTAGCAGACATGAACACATTAATCTCCTTGTACATCTCCATCAGAGTCCTCAGATAACCAAGTGAATTGTCAATGAACAGTAATGTTTTGAAAGGAATCTCTCTTTTTTAGCAGTAGTTCCCAACAGTGGGCTTAAAATATACAGTAAACCGTACTGTAAACAAATGTACCATCATCCAGACTTTGTGGTTCCATTTATAGAGGGCACACAGGCATAGAAGATTTAGCAGCATTCTGAAGTAACCTAGGGCTTTGAGGATGGTTAACAAGCATTAGCTTCAACTTTAATTCACCAGCTGCATTAGCAGCTAACAAGAGAGTCAACCTGTTCTTTCAAACTTTGAAGCCAGGCATTCACTTCTCCTGCCTATCTATGAAAGTCCTAGGTAACATCTTCTTCCAATATAAGGCTGTTTGGTCCACACTGAATAGCTATGTTTTGTATAACCACAGGCTTCATACCATAATCCTGAGAGATACAATCTCACATACCATAATCATAAATGTTGAAACCTCGACATATCCAAATCCCTAAAGTCTAAAATTCCAAACATACAGAATCCCCAAAATCAATCACAGGATAGTTGCATCATCTTCTGTGGAACTATTACTTTGTTACTGTCTTTATTTGGAAATTAGATATGGTTTAAGGAGATACATATGGATGTTGTATTAGTCCATTTTCACGCTGCTGATAAAGACATACCCAAGACTGTGTAATTTATAAAGCAGAAGAGATTTAACGGACTCACAGGTCCACACAGCTGGGGAGGCCTCACAGTCATGGCAGAACGTGAAAGTCACATTATAAATGGCAGTAGGCAAGACAGAATGAGAGCGAAGTGAAAGGCGAAACCCTTTATAAGCCTATCAGATCTCGTGAGACTTATTCACCACCACAAGAACCGTATGGGGGAAAAGAAGAACCAGTTTCTCTCTGAGATCTGGGACAGACTTTTCTTCTGCTGCCTTGGACATCAGAAATTTGACCCCATGAAAGTACATTATCACAACATTGACTTTGTATGTGATCATTGTGCATATCTTTAAAAACATTGAAACTTCCTCAATAAATGAAAATATGTCCTTTTTATATATCTACATTTGTGAAAGATAAAATTTCTTGAGATCTCAGCTCTTTGGGCTGGATTGAGCTTCTACTCAGACCACTGATATTTTCACCATACCAGCTATATGGCTGTTCTGCTTTCTTATCATTCATGTGTTCACTGAAGTAGCATTCTTAATTTCCTTCAAAAACTTTTCCTGTGCATTCACAATTTGACTAACTGTTTGATGTAAAAGGTCTAGCTTTAAGCTTATCTTGGCTCTTGACACACCTTCCTCACTAAGCTTAATCATTTCCAGTTTTGATTTAAAATGAGAGATGTGTGACTCTTCCTTTCACTTCAATGCTTAGAGGCTATTGTAGGGTTATTAATTGGCCTCATTTCAATAATGTTGTGTCTTAGGAAATAGAAATGCTCAGGTGAGAGAAAGAGAGGGAGAGACAGCAAATAGCTTGTCAGTGGTGCAGTCAGAACACACACAACATTTTTTCCATTAAGTTCACCATTTTATGTGGGAGCAGTCTGTGGCCCTTCAAAACCACTGGAATAGTAACATCAAAGATCAGTGATCACAGATCATCATAACAGATATAATCATAACCAACAAGATAGAAATATTTCCAGAATTACCAAACTGTGACAAAGAGACACAAATTGAGCTGTTGGAAAATTACACCAGTAGACTTGCTGGACACAGGGTTGCCACAAACCCACAATTTATTAAAAAAAAAAATGAAATATATCTGAAGCAAAACAAAGCAAAGCATAATAAAACAAGGTACACTTATATATATTGATTTTATAGATATTTCCAGTAGAATATTTAACAAACCTACACTCCTATGGTGTCTCCTTTATCTTTACCAATAGTTAATACTCACAACCTTTATAATTTTTATCAATAGAGTGGTTCTAAAATAATATCTCATTATTTTTGTGATTGTATTTTAATGTTTTTTCTTTTATGTTTTTCTAAGTATTATTTAATAACCATATATTTATTTAGAAAAAGATACAACTTATTTTAAAATTTTTTCTTTCATTTTACTTTAGTATTTATTTTAACATTATGTTGATTCCTATGATTACAGTGATAGATTTTCTTTTTATAAAAAAGATATACCTATCATTCTTGCCCTTACAGGACTTTCAGTCTAATCAGGCAGACAGATATGTAAAAACAATTAGATTATTTATTGGTAACTACAAAAATAAAAGTATATGGGAGCAGAGAATTAGGAGAGATTGGCTCTAAGGGAAGCATTTCCAGAGAATCTTTCTGGAGATGTGATGGATGAGTTCATATTAACTTTTCTTTGAGCAAGTTGTAGGCTTCTGTTGAGGATCTAGGTTACTAGAACTGCTTAAAAAAATAACATACAGACATAAATATGTGGCATATGGCAGAATGATTTGAAGATAAATGAACATTAAGATTCATTGTAAGAAACAGGATCAGAATAAATGAGAGTGTGCAGGTGCCCCTCTTTGAGTCCTCACAAATGACCCACTGTGTTAAGTCCCTGTTCAGATTTTCTGGGACTGTGACAAAGAACTAGGTTACAGCAGAAATGGGAGCTGATAGTGACAGCCTATTAAAAGTTTCCCACACTCTGATTAGCAAATCACAATAGAGATAGTTGCATGCCCTCCTGGCAATGATAGATGACAGTCCCGTAACTCTGTAGATGGGCCAATGCTTTCTGGTTCACCAAGCACTTTCAAGTTATTACGTTATTTATCATTCTATATTCTCAGTGAATGAAAGAAATAAGTCTCAGAAAAATTTGAGTTGTCTACAATCACAGAACTAAAATGTAACTCATTTGAAATGAAAATATGAAATTTTGAACTCTAAACTCATCCTTTACAGACGTTCCTCTATTTTCCCTCTTCTAGGACATACTTCTAAATGTAGATACTTGCCCATAAATTTTATATAATAGGTAGGTAGACAGAAAAAATTAGTAAGAGATTTTTGAGTACCCATTTCCTTAGGAGAATTTTGAGTAATATAAAGATTGTACATTTGTAGTAATACACCATGATACATAATGTCCTATTCCTTAAATTTTGTATTTTTCTGTGCAGTTTGAAATTTGTGGGTACACAACTAGTGCTTAGAATTGCAAGTGCATTCAATAAAGCTAATGATTGACTGAGGAACATTTCAGCCAGTAAGGAGTTATAATCAAATTAATAAAGGTAGCTTGGGGAAAAAAAGTCATTTTTGCTTTTCTTTTTAATGAAAAGTGACTTAATGAGACAATCTTGGAAGAATATTCATCTATGTATTCATTCAACAAATATTTTTTGAGCACTCACTATGTACCAGTCAAGGTAAGTATTTTACATAAATTACCTCATGTTAATCCCCATAACAGTACCATAATAGTGAAATTGTTAACTTTATTTTAAGATAATGAAACTGGAAGGAAGAAGATTAAATAATTTAACCAAGGTCACACATCTTTTAAGTGGCAGAGGTAACCTCAAAGCTTATTTCTAATCCACTGTGCTATACTGTAAATATGTTTTGTTATACTCTAACAATTTTGGAGGCCTGTGGAGTTTAAAGCAATTGTTTTCTAGAGGATAATGACAGATTTTCTACTTTCTACACTTCCAAGTGTAAAATCCCATCTGATCTCATCAATGAATAATTACTAATAATTTAAATATTTTTAAAGCATAATGTCAGAGATACATTCTTTTGAATGAAGGAATGACATTTGTATGCATGATAATGTGCATTGTCAAGCCATTGATCATATCATTTTATATTTTCAAAATGAGCCAAAGCAATTGTAATTGGCATAATAAAGCCCAGCTGGTGAGCCAACCTCCAGAATAACTCGGGACTAGCACAGCAGGGGCAGAGTGAAGAATGTATTTGGTAAGAAAGAAGTGATTTAGCATATGTCCTTTATTCCTTATATTTGTGACTGCGGTCACCAATACCTAATTTTATTTAAGGTAAAGCATCTTTGAATGTTCAGATGATTTATACTGGAAACTGTGTCCTCATAAACAAAAATAAAGGTAGATTAATCATGATGAATATAGAAAAGGAAGTAATTGATTCTTTGGTCTGAATTTTCCTCTGAGTTAATAGATTTCCCCTTCAGCAACAACAAGGCAAAATAATAAGGAAGCCTACAAGATAACTTAACTACAGCTAGCTTTGGCACTGCCAGTCACTAAGAGCTTATCTAGCATTTCCAGCACTCTTCATGAATGCTCCTTCTGCTCTGTGTTTAGAATAATAAAACCTTGTAGCTCTTCAAATGTTAACTTTGTCTTGGAGAAAAAATCATAAATATAAATCTGCTGTAATGCAGAGTTCTCTCGTTTGCTTTTTGACATTTAAGAAAACTGTTACAAGGAAATCTATTCTGAGATAGATGTTCTACCTACTCCTAAAGGTAACAGTACTTAACAATCATAAATATAATTTAGTGTCCATATCATACACAATTTAAGACATTTTTTGTCATAATACGTTTTTTAAACATACCTCAAGGAATCCTGGTGATTTCATCAACCTTGAAATTAAATCCAAGGTGTTTAGAAAAATAAAAAATGCTCTAACATGACATCACAATCTTCTTATGCAAAAGCTTCATGTTTTAAAGGCTTTTTAGGCTTTTTTACTGCATGAAAGCTATAGACAAAATGAGTATGTGTATAAACACATTGAAAGCCTAATAAAACTGCAAATATAAATTCAAATGAAGGCATGAGGATACAACTTCACATAAAATTTATTTCATTCAGTAGATGTTGAATATACTGTATTTACGTCAATTTATCCAAAATTATATATAAATTACATCACAGTTAATGAAGTTGAATAGAAACCTAGTTCATTGTATTACTAGCATGAAAAGTAGACACTAAAAGATTAATTTCCAAATTGTTTTCATTCTCTTGAACAACTGTTCTCTAGTCCTCCACCTCTTAATCAAAATTATAAATCATTATTTAACTTACTAAATATGTGGTATCTGTATTCCAATTCATTTTCACATCAACTATATTTTTAACATAGGTGAATGACAACACAAATAAGAAGAGAGAGGCTATTTTCCACAATATCTATATGAATGGAGCATACTGTACAATAGATACACAGTGGGGTCCAAAATTAGTGTAAATATACACACATACATACCTAATAAATATATGCACATATATGCGTATGTGTATATTAGGCATATGAGAGTTAGCATTCCTCAGAAGTCCATGGAATCTATCGAGCCAGAGTAGAGAGACTCTGCTGAACCCCTTGAGCATTGAGACCCTAGAAAGACCACACATCAGCTGTAACCGATTATTCTAATCCAAGAGGAAAAAATACACTTGACCCCTTTCTATACAAGTCTAACAACATCATGATGAGATAAAATTGATCCAGCAGTAAAATAACTACCTGCCAAAATAAAACTCAGTAATTTTTAAAGGAAACAAAGGGAGTCTTTAACCAAAAAACATTATGATGTCCAGTGTTCCTTAAAAAATTACTAGACATTTTCTACACGTATCCTCAGTGATGGCCCCCAGTGATCTCTACCTTCTGATACTCATACCACTGCGTAATCACCTCCCATTGAGTGTGGGCTCAGTTAGGCTTGGTGACTTGTTTTTAATAAATAGAATAAGGCAGAAGTAATGGGATGTCACACTTGAAATTAGGTTATAAAATATTGTGACTTCCACGTAGGGTTCTCCTCCTCACCCCCTCTCACTCTCTGAGATCACTAGCTCTGACAGCATCCAGCAATCGTATCATGTTAGTAGATGCAGAGGGCCATATAGCAAGTAACCAAAGCGCTTGCTAACAGCCAAATGAGTGAGCTTGGAAGTACATCTTCAGTCTCTTTAGATGACTGCAGCACAACTTGACTGCAACCACATGAGACATCTTAAGCCACAGCAATCCAGCTAAACCACACCCAGATTTCTGACCCTCAGACACTGTAGAAGATAGTAAGTAATCATTGCTTTAAACTGCTAAGTTTTAGGATAATTTTTATGCACCAACAGACAATTAATATGACATAAAAGATACAAAGATAACACAGATTTTGAAATTAGTAAGCAAATATTTTTAAATAACTATTGTAAATGCATATAGCATGTGGGATCTATAGATATAATGAGAAAATAAAGTGGTTAATGAGAGAAGAGAAAGAATTTCAGCAAAAAATAAAAACTATAAATAAAAAGCAACTGGGTCACCACTCGTGTGTGTGTGTGTGTGTGTGTGCGCGCATGCGTGCACATGTCTGTGTGTATAGTGTGGAGAGACAGGGAAAGAAAAAAATGATTAATATATGTTAATTATGCCTTTATCTAGGTTGTAAAATTTTAGCAATTTCTTTACATTTGCCTTTAAACTTTTTAATAATTTTTATAATTCTTACATTATTAGTATGCATTTTAAAAATAGTTATTTTCACAATTTTGTTCTAATACCTCCCCAGTACACCAAGACTCCAAGATGATAGCTCTTGAATGTTGCAAAAATACTAGTGGGAAATCTCAAAAAGTAATTTTCACTATGGAGAGGCTTATATAATTCCTTATTGTTTAATGAAATGAAATAGGTTTTTTAAGTATCAAAAATTGTAGCATATACTTAACTGAGTGAAAACCAGAGAACATATTTCAGATAAAGCTGGAATATATTTTAGTCATTTATAGCCACCATATTTTATGAATTCATAGGTTTTACCTTGTATTAAGTTATAAGACTTACATCTACAACGAATATCTATGTAATAGTGATTAGAAATTCATTTGCAAGATATTCAGGGATACCATTAAAAGAAAGAATTATGTTCTGCATTTCTTGGCAGGCAGGGCAAGCTCAGGCAAAACTGTGGAGGAGTCAGTTGATCTTTCCTGAACACAACCTTTCTTTTATACTCATTCACTCAAACTACCTCCCACATATTCATAGACTTTTCCATTGAATGATTAAGATGTTCATTTGTATATAACCCCCAAATATGCATTTATAATATCATCACAGAAGACTGTGTTATGATATATTGTAGAATAATGAACATAAGAGTCTGGATGTCTTTATAAATATTTTCACAATGTTAGGATATAGAGTGATTAATATGATTTCTTCATCGCAAGTACAATTTACATAATAATCTGATGAATTTCCTAAGAGGAAAATCAATGGCAGATAACTCATTGATACAAGCCCTGGATTGCAAGTTATAGAAAACACACCCAACGAAGCGGTAGGGCCATATTGCCCCTTCATTCCTATAAGTTGCCTTCCTAAGTTATCTCTTGTCTACGTCTTCCTGCCCCCTACGTAAGATCCAAGGAAAGGTCATCTATTTTCAAGAAGTGTAATACATATCATTATCTCTATGCAACATTCCTCGAAAATCATATTTCTGCGCCCTTTTAATTTCTAAAAAAATGAAAAAATGAAAACAAAATACTGCTTCACTTTTATCAGAAAGTTTCACACTTTAAAATTTTATTCTATGAACAACAGTAGAAATGAAAAATGGGACAGAAATGATAGAAAAAACCTAACTCTAGTTCTGAAAACTTATATTCTCATAATTATGCAATTCCAAAATCAGTATTATGGTTACTTGCTGATGCATTTTTTATGAATGTAATCATTTTAGTAAATTAAAATAATCTAAGTCAACAGATCACATGATATATCCAAATAAATGAAGTGTTCTGGAATATAGCATTACCGTGCCCACAGTATAACTGATGACAAAGATAAAGAAAGACAAAGACGAGTTGGAAGAGCAGTGGATTTATCTCTTTGGTAACAATTGCCAGAAACAATAACTTGTTGATAGATGAGAGATTTCCTCCCAATTGCTACATTTATCCTTGGGAATTTTGACATTGAAAATCAGATCGTTTCATTGACTTTACAAGTTGGTCTAACATGCAATATATACTCAATCAACTTCATTATTAAAGTTGGACATTATAGAGTAGCAGAAAGATCATTAGCTTCAGAATCAGAAAGCCCTGCATTGACAATTCAGCTCTTTGTTTACACTAGACCTTTAAATTTACTGAATTATAATTTTACCTTCTATAAAATATGAATAATACAGAGTCCTCAGTTGTCTGCTGTAAAATGTTTGTACAATGCTTAACCCTGTGCTTAGTACAGGACTAGAAAGTTCTTAGCGAATAATCCAATATTATCATTGTTGTTGTCTTGGTGACTATGTAGTCATTTCTCATTATTCACAGTAGTATATTCTATAAAGTAACCACGAACAATAAATTAGTGAATACTAATTACTACTCCAAGGGAAAATACTGGGTTAGGTTCCTTTGAGCCACTGTTCACATTAACATCAGTGAAAATGCCATTTGCATTAAAAAGGTTCATTCGCTAATGTCCTTGAAATATAAGCCATTATTATCAGTGTTGAAATCCTGCTCTTCCATATAACTCTTTTCCTGTATAACATGCAGCAGGTAAAATCTAACCCCATTATTAATGGATTTCATATTGTCAAATTCGACTACTCACTAAATTTAAGCATAACCCCCAAATCCATGATCTCAGTGCTTTCACAGTCATTTGAGGACACGTGAAAAGTGGCAACAGACTTGTGTCACTTAATGGGCAGGTTCCTAATTGAGCTTGAACAAGGTAACCCCCTGCCATCTTGTTTCAGTTCCCATACTTTAAATAACTGTCCATCCTTGTCATGGTCCATTTAGTGTCATGTTTTTGGCATTTTGTGCTTTTTGCTTGTGATTTCAATGTTTAAGATGGCTTCCAGGCATAGGGCTGAAGTGCTGCCTGGTGTTCCTGAGTGCAAGAAGACTCTGAAGTGCCTCATGTAGAAAATATGTGTGTTAGGTTCACCCCTTTGTATGCTTCAGGCTGTTCTAGGCAAGTACTTTATCTGGTCCAATCAGGAACCAGGGAAAACAACAAAGATTTGTTTGGCAATTTATAACACATTGGGAAAATCTGAGTTCATTCAATCTTCTTTTAAAAATCTAAAGTGAATGTTGTTTTCTTCATTTGATGAGGAAGAAAATGAGAATTTGTACTGATATGTTTCAGAGTGATATTAATAACATTCTTTGGATAAAGGATTTTCTGATGAGAAAAGGAAGAAAATCATGAATGACTTCACAACACAATTTTTACCTGTAACCAGGCAAGACTTCAAATTTTAGATATTAGATGTGTGTTAGATTGTAAGAGATCTTGGTAATCACCATGTTCAACTTCCTACCCCAGTCAAGATTCTGTTTCTACATCTTCATTGATAGATGCTTCCAGTGTTACTTGAATATCTAGGCTAAGAAGGAACATTTTTTATCAAAAGAAAATTCATTCAATTTTAAATCACTTACATATTCATAAAGCTATTTAAAGAGTAAACTGAAAAATGTTAATGCAAGCCATTCATCCCGTTTTAATTTTTAGAGAAAACATGACCTTGTTATTTCTTTTCACCTGACCTTTCCTCCTGTCATATGGTAGAAACTTCCAAATGCATTTCTAGTTCACTCCCAGACTATATTAGTCACTAGAAATAAAAGTGGAACAGAAGTTAATAACTTTGATACATTTAGCAAATGTAGTTTAAAAATCTTAATAGTTGTAACTACAACTAAATCTATATTAAGTTTCAGCAATAAGTCAGAAGATTCATCGAAGTCTTTTATTCGTAGAAACAATTTTAACAACATTCTTTTCACTTTTTCTGCAAAAATTTACCTATACTACAAGTCTGATATATGAATCAAAGTTGCATCTAGATAGATCTTTGAAAATAGTTGACTACACATAACAGAAAGGAAAGAAGAAAGGAAGGAAGGAGAGGAGGAAGGAAGGAAATATAAAAGTTATATTCAAAGTTGGAAGACTATATATTTTTAAAAAGACAGATAGTCATAATATGTAATGACCTTAATATATAAATACTTCTTCCATGTCAGTGAAAAGATAGAAAACGGTCAAAGATATGTGGCAAGTGGCCTCTAAGATGGCACCTAATATCCCACTTTCTGTTACTCATGCACTTATATGATTCTTTCCCCTTGAGTACGAACTCTACAAGATCACTCCCTTATAATGAATAAAATGTATCAAAAGTGATAGATGTCACTTCCAAAATCAGATTAAAAATTCTGCCTTGAGCACACTCTCTTACTGTCTCTCACCCTTGAGGAAGCCAATTGCTGTGTCATGTGTACCTCCATGGTGATACACAGATAGCAAATGACTGAGGTCTGACAACAGCCACATGAGTGGGCTTGGGAGCAGATTTCCTCCCCCAACAGTTGAATCTTCAGATTAGACAGTATCCTTCATGAAAACTCGACTGAAACCTCATGAGAAATCTTGAGCTAAAGCACCCAGATAAGCTGCACCCAGAATTTTGACCCACAGAAACTGAGAGATAATAAATGTCTAAGTTGGTGAATTTGGAGATAATTTGTTACACAGCAGTAGGTAAGGATTACAGAATTGTAATTATAATTAACACTGCTGTACAGTTGATAAACATCAAAGAGGTGATTTACGGAAAAAATTGTTACCCAAGATTTATAAAAATATCTTTAACACCATTAGGAATTTGATAAATAAAAAATGAAACAGTAATGACCACCTTTACAGCTCAAATTGAAATATAGAATAATTTAAAATTTTTATTTACTGAGTTTTTAAAAGAAATAGTGTTTGTGTTCATGTTTGTTTTGAAGTTTTAGAGATTTTAAAAATTGAAAATGTTGATTTATTGGATGTCTAAAGGGAAGAGAACACAATACATAGAAACATGTGTCCTCGCCCCTTGAGACACACATACATTTGTGTGTATCTGTATATTTGTGTTGAGGATTGATTGGGCCTTGCAATAGAAATGCACTATGTCTCATAAAAATGACTCAGAAATGTTTCAAGTTGTTCTCATTATACTGTACGCTACTTTAGGTCCTGTCTGTTTCTTGTGGCACCCAAGATTCAAAAATTAAAAGATTTGAGTTCAAGCTTCATTTCTATCATGAAGTTTATGAGCTTATATATAATTTTTCTTCCATAGCCTTAGCTCCTTTTCTCTATAAAGTGAACATACTACTCATAACTTTCTGTACAAGATAGTAAAAATTATTGAGATGATGTATGTGAAAAATGCATTGTAAATAGCAAAACAGCACTGTTGGTAGCTCATTGTAAATGAGCAAAGTGATATATACTTATAAAGTGTTACTGTATTGTAAGGTCTCATTCCCCAAAGTATTTGTGGCTCTAGGGTAAAACTATAACCAGTGAAGGTAAACAGCCTGGTTTTACCCTCCACTGAGTTCTAAAACTAGTCAATTACAGCTCTTGTTTTTAATTTTGAGTGAGCAGAGAACCCTGAAATTCATTAAAGCTTAAAGGTATGCGGCCAAAGAATCCTATTTCTACACAATAAGCCTCATCCTATATGGTTCATCCTTCAGATTTATCCTAGAGATAAATATATGTATTTCAGTAAATTACAATTTTTAAAGAGTAGTCATATATTTGATCTTCACCAAAACTCTGTTAAAGGCAAGTGTTATTGCTTTTGTTTGACAAGTGAAGCAATTAAGGGAATAAGTGAGTTCTCTAATGTTACTTTCCCAATAAAACAGCTGGAACTCAAGAATTACGAATTTTAGGGCAGTATTCTTTGCTGTGATTTTTTTTTTTTTGGGGCAACAGTACTTATAATTTTGAAAAATTGAAGGTAACTCTATGTCCAAAAATCAGGGTGTTGGGTAAATAATGGTACATCAATAAAGTAGTATATTGCATAGCTATCCAAAGTGATAATAGAGAAAGATACAGGCAATTGCAGGTTAGGTACATTTGCATGTATTTAATGATAATTGTAAGTATTTCTCCAGGAAAACAGGTGCAGGTCAAAAGGAATATGAGATCTAAAATAAAGTGCTAGTATAACATTTTTACTTTTTTATTTTTTCCCATTTCTCATAATTATTATAATAACTTTAATATTTATACTCATAAGTTTCCAAATTAGATGTTTTCCAAAAATGCCTATTCTTGGCTCACTTTAAATTTTAGTAAACCATCTATCTATTCCACCTGTGCTTTGGCATTTAGCATTTAGAGAGAAAATACTTTGCAAAAAAAACTTTGGAAGAAATATTTGTCTGGAACAGCACAGTTCCCAGCAAAATGATCTGAAATTAGTTTTCTGAGAAAACATGTATGGAAATGTCACATTAGAGGGGAAATGTTCTTTTTATGGTTAATCAAGTTGTTTCAATAGCTGAACTCAATGCAGATTTCAATGAAGAAATCGAAAACCTTGTTCTTAAACATCTATTATTTTTTATTTCACCATGGACCCTTCTTAATGGGTCTATATTTTTTTCTACAAAAGTTATTCTATTCACAGATAGATGTATTTCTGAATATGTTTAATCAGGGGATATCTTCTCTTCTTTCCATCTTTGTCATCCTTTCCACTCTGAGTGGCATTTCCCTGCCTAAAATTTCAAAGTTGACAGTATAAATAGCTATTAACCTTAAAATGGGGTTGACTGGTGCAATAGAATTGTAATCTAAAAGAAAGAAGAAAGAAAGAAAGAAGAAAGAGAAAGAGAAGGAAGGAAGGAAGGAAGGAAGGAAGGAAGGAAGGAAGGAAGGAAGGAAGGAAGGGAGGAAGGAAGGAAGGAAGGGAGGGGAGGGAGAGAGAGAGAGAAAGAAAGAGAAAAAAGGCAGGCTTTTGGATGAGTGAGGAGGGATTCCATCTACAGTCTATCTTTGAGATGTTCATTTCATTGTATTGCCTTGGCTTTTAAAACATCTACATGGGTAGTGATAAGCAAACGTAAGGAAAAACCAATCGTAGACAGCTTCATGTGCCCTTGAAATAGATATTACTTGATTTTGCAGCTCACATAATAGCTGATAGAAGAGAACACTTTTTAAATTAAAATTTAAAATATGACGTAAGTCCTTTAAAAAATTCTGAATATAAACTGTTCACCCAATTTTAAAAGTTCATTTACCTTCAGTTGACAATGTAGAAAAGGATAGATAATTGCCGCTGTCTATGTCAACCTTCTAGAGAGCTTTCCCAAATCAAAAAGCATTCAGAAATTTTATTTGGCCCACAAAATTTTCCTTAACTGCACTCACACTTATTAAAACCACTCCCTGACCATTTTCACCCGCTCTTAGAGCCCTCTATATCATTAAGTAAAAGCCTAGAAACCATTTCCCTGCAAAGATAATAATTTTTTTTTCTCACCAACAAAAATTTTCATCAAAATGAAAATGAAGAACAGTGGAAAGCTGTCTAACAGAATGCTAAATTTCCTTCAGGGCTACATCAAGATAATATTAAAATAGCCACCCATGGTAATATTATCTTCATTTTTCACTGTATATGCCATGTAACTGATTTTGTACAGATTTTGGCAGAGATGATAATTTGCTTTGGTGTCATGTCGATACAGTGCACGTTTAATATCAGATATTTTAAAAGTTCTGTCTTACCACTGCTATGCTTTGTCCATGAGGTCTAAAGCTTATTTTTCATGTTTAAGCCATAGAGAGAACATAGTAGGAAGAAGTCATAAATAAATAACTAAAGAAACAAATAGCTTCCCATGTTGCCTGATAGGCTTTCATCTCCATCCTGACATCCGACACTGACTGACGAGAAAGTTTCTGCAGTGGTAGGCTTTGTCTGTAGGGTTAGTTGCTCTTTATTTTGTATTTGTTATGCTGGGGGGAGGGGTTCTCATCCTGGGAATTTCATGTATTTTCCCCTTCTGGCAAGACTAATAGACTGAAGCTGACAAACATCTATTGTTAAAATCAGAAGTTGCAGACTTCAATTCAGTGCCAGGAGTTATTCGGAAAGACATTTCTTTCCTCATAATGGTACCCTCATTTGTATTTCCCACATCAATTTGGTAATTAAATGAAGCCAGGAAATACTGGAATTCCTCTTACTGCAAATTACAAACTTTAAAAACAACCAGGACACATCCCAGTGGCCTCAAAACTGCCCTGGGTTCAGTTGTCACTGTGAGCAGTTTTATCCTCCAACATTCGCTGCCAAGTAGACTCCTGCTGAGGCTTGACAGAGTCCTCTGGGTATCTGTGTGAGCAGCTACACTTAAAATTCACACTCTGTACTCCTCAGCATTGGCCATTGCTGGAGACTGTTTTCATACCAGAGAATGCAGCACACTAGAACAATAGAACATTTTCTCCTCCATCTGAACTGAAAATGAAATCTGAAAGGAACTTTGTTTCTCATTTTCCAGTGAGATTTTATAACCAGGCCATTTCTAAGACTTCATAGCAATGTCTTTAATTGGAGGCAAAACTCTGACAACAAAGCCAAACTTTTGAGGTGCTGTTGAGAAACAGAGCCACAAACCATTCCAGTGCAGTGTCTTGGGTAATTTATGAGATGAGGGTGGTGATAGCGGGGAATGCCGGTGATAATGTCAGTCAAAGTATTTATTGTTTTTTTTTTTTTTTTTTTTCCTGGAAATAGCAGTTAGGCAAAGTGAGCAGCTCCATTTAACATATGGTCAGAATTCCCTATATAAATGATTTTCAGGGAGAACCAACACATTCTATGCTTTTTTTTTTTTGGTAAGACAGTCTATTTTGTTCCTTAGGTACTTTCTATAATAGTAGTGTAGCATTTTACAAAATAATTTCTAGATCTAATACCATACAGGAAGCACAGTCAGAGACAGTTGAGAATGAAGTGTCCAGCATTTTCTAAAGATGATAAGCCACAGGCCTGTGGCAACCTTGGTGGAAAATTTCATTGAATAAATTTCCATTTGAAAGGCAGTTCAATATGGTAGATCCATAGAGTTACCTTATATTGTAATTACAATGTAAAAGTCAAAAGACTGTTTAACAAAACAAACAAAACAAATAAACCTTACCTCCACTCTCAAAAATAGAAGCATGCATTTTGGAAAGTCTCTATTGCTCATCTGGGAATCAGCAAAAATTAGAATTCTTCAGCCTAATTTTGTCCTCACCCAAGTCCATAGCAATTTTTTATATGTAAACTGTAGCTTTTTATTAACACTTCCTGGGGCCAAGAAGAGTTCATAAGTTGTTCTTTAAGGTGTTCTGAGGGCCAGTGGCAGTTGTTTGGGCTTTGGACCAAGTACAGTTTTGCAGAGTAACCTACGCTACTCCTGCATAATCAGGAGCTGCCAAAACGATGTCTCCTACCTGCAGGATCAATGTCACATGGCAAGATCATCAGCAGGCTCCTTCCTTAGAGTCCAGCTGTTGAGTGGGCTCTTTCTGGTAGCAGCATGGAACAGGACGCAGGCGATGCCAGAGATGATTAAAGAAAGGAAGTAATAAGAGAAGAAATACACAACAGCTGGAAAAAGTACAAGACGCCTTTAGAGATAGTGTGTAAGTCTTTTGAGAAGGTGTCTTAATAAAAAACACATAGCTGAGCTTGGAACCCTAAAAGGAATGAAAGAATAAAAGACCATGGCAACAATTTAAACTCCCTTTCAAGTGAAACTAGTAGGCCTTACAAAACCTAAAAAGTTAGCACCAGGTGGCCCTAGATAGGGTCCCACCCTGCCTAGATAGGGTCCCACCCTGCC
>NW_012114932.1:12157794-12160737 GCF_000951035.1 Colobus angolensis palliatus | reverse complement strand
TATATAAACAGCCTGTAACAAGCAGTCGGGGTCCCAGGACCAACTTAGAGCTTGGGACCCTAGCGCGCTAGTAATAAATAACTCTCTGCTGTGAACCTCGTGTCGGTGATCCTTCGCGACGACCCCTGCCCAGGAGGGAATCGAGAGTTCGGTTCCAACAACATCTGACTTAGAATAAGACATATTTAGAAACATTATTACTTTCTTGCCCTGTGATGGGCCACCCTTCAGTTTTCTATATTGAGTAATTCAAACCAAAGAACAAAAAACAGTCAGTGTCAGACCACACAGTAAAACTTCAAGTATTCTGGGAAATAATGTTTCTTAAAAGGAAGAGTTTGTCTTAATGAAAGGCAATTATTATGAAATAAATGATAGCAATAACCATATATGGATGGTGTAATTTGGTGTAATAAAGAATCCAGCAACCCAATTCTTTAGCTGTTGTTTGTAAACTTAATTCAAAAAAAAATTAAAACAAAAACAGTACCATAAAAAGATTTCTTTATGCAGATTCATAATGTTATAACATTCAAATGATTATTCTAGAAACATTAAAAAGAAGGTTATTTTCCCTATTATTAAGGGCTCCTTTTTAATGGAGTTATTTATTGTATTTTCCTTAAGAGATTATGTCTGTCTGTCTTCTATTGCCAGTTGTTTTGAGTAAAGGGAGCAAGTAAGGAGAAAAAGCAGATCTCTGGCTTCGAAAGTCTTAGTGCTAAATCCAGAAGTCCTCTTTTTTGCTTTAATGCAAGCTACACACAATGACAAGAAAGCCCCCATTCACTTCACCCCTCATTCATTGTTTCTTCCTCTAGTAGCAGACACTCATCAACCATTCACAGTCTCATTATGTGCAAAGTCCAGGCTGACTGCTGCTTTTAGCATAAGGAAGAAGAGCACATTTAAAAAAGCTTTCCATGACAAGGCTTTATTTCCTCACACCATCATTTAAAAACCTTTTAAAGAACAATCTGGGCCTCTGATGGTAATGTCTTGCCTAGCAATTAGTGGTAGAGGTGCTGCGGTTTAAAAGCCTTTTAAATTATCTTATGAATGGTCTTCCTACAATGGGCTTTCATTATGCAGGGGGAAGTCCAGTACTCCACCCATTTTGGGGGCACAACTTCTTAAAGAGTCATTCACAAAGATTGACAGCTTAAAATTTGCTAGACAAAGTTTTCAGTATAGCATGGCTGCAAAAGATACCCAATTTAATATGGAAATTGCCTTTTTTCTTTGAGTGGACTAACTAGCAAACTTCAAAAGTTCCTTAGATTTGATTCATGTTTATCTGAAGTATATCCAAGGGCATCTGTGAGACTTTGAACAGAAAAAAAGAAAAAAAAAAAAGCACGATCTTTTTCTTCAGTAATAGGCCCAAAGTGCTGGAAATGCATCTCTGGCAATGAGGCAGCTAGAACATTTGTCTCAACTTTGAGCTGTCCCAGCACACAAGTAAAAGAGGAGGGGTTATCTCAGATACGGCTAAGAAGAGAAGCCGCTAAAAATGACTAAGTAGTTCTCATGCAAAGCCCGTTCTTTTTATGGATTGTCAGAGATTCTCAGTTATACTGGAAAAGGTACCCCAACTGCAACAATATTGATTAAAAATCAGTTCAACCTCAGGAGCTGGAAAGGGCAACAGGGTTGGATTACAAACTTGAATCATGGATCTTTGCATCTCTTTGCATCCAGTGGTGTTTTCTTTTTGCTACAGAGAAGAATAAGTGAACAAATGTTCTGGGTACAGCCATGCATCTCTTAATGGCAAGGATACATTTTCTGAGAAATGTGTTGTAAGGTGATTTAATGTTTGTGGAAACTTCATAGAGTATACTTACACAAACCTAGATGGTATTAGCCCACTAACTACCTAGGGTCTAAGGTATAGCCTGTTGCTCCCAGGCTACAAACCTGTTCAGCATGTTACCGCACTGAATACTGCACGCAATTGTAATACAGTGAAAAGTATGTGAGTATCTAAACATTCACAAAGTGAGACAGGAGAGATCCCCGCCCCCCAACCCCTTCTCGGGACTTGCCACAGAAGTAAGGCTCATTTATATGCTCCTACTCCTTGCGAGAGGGGTAGCATACCAGTGAGTGGGTGCAGGAGCCAGGGCAAGTGCTTTTGGGCACTGACAAGAGTGAACCCTGTACCACCCCAACATCATCTACTGTCCCAGCAGCATCTAGGGGTTGTCGATGACCTCTGGAGCCCCAGAGGGCATGTGTTACAAACAATGCTCTTTTAGCTTTGCTATCCATGGAAGGCTTAGGTGTTAAACAGCTTGGTGAAGAGTCACTGTGACAGTCTTTTAGGGTTCTCACACCAGTGCATCTGAAATAGGCCATGGAATAAGAAAAACAACACCAGGTGGCCATGGATGATTGAGGAAAACACCCAACACCAGGTGGCCATGGGTGATAGGTGGCCATGGGTAATTGAGAAAAACACCCAATGTTCCCGGAATTCAAACAGAAAAACAATTCCAGGAAAACCCCCCATGCGTACAAGCCCCAATCATCTTGCGCCCTAAAGCTTTGTTTGAATTTCACGCCTTGTTTGAATTTGTGGTGTTTTGCCTTTATAAGCAGCTTGTCACCAACGCTCGAGGTTCCCTTGGCCATCTTTGTGCACGGGGGACCCTAGCGCGCTAGAAATAAAAGTGTCTCTCTGCTGTGATTTCGGTGTCGAGTGGTCCCTCGCGGCGACCCCTACCCAGAGCGGGACTCTTTTGGGGGTTCCAACATTTGGTGCATTGGCCAGGAATCGGGGTCGTTCGGGGACCCTCGTCCTGTCCGGCGGAGACCCACTCGGCCCGGGCCATCGACTGCTGACCGGACGGACAGACTCTATCAGGTACTTTTGTTTCATTCTGTAGTGCCGGCTAATTCTGGGGAGCGCTCCGCCTGAATTAAGTGGGGAAGGGGGAC
>NW_012114932.1:12154978-12156493 GCF_000951035.1 Colobus angolensis palliatus | reverse complement strand
TTGCAGGTTCTTTTAACCACTGAAGAGAGGCAACGGGTCCTCCTGGAGGCCCAGAAAAATGTGCCGGGGCCAGGAGGACACCCGACCCAGCTTCCCAATGAAATAGATGAGGGATTTCCCCTCACCCGCCCGGACTGGGACTATGAAACAGCACCGGGTAGGGAGAGTCTCCGAATCTATCGCCAGGCTCTGTTGGCGGGTCTCAGAGGGGCAGGAAAACGCCCCACCAATTTGGCCAAGGTAAGGACTATTACTCAGGAAAAGGACGAAAGCCCGGCGGCCTTCATGGAAAGGCTTCTAGAAGGGTTCCGAATGTACGCCCCGTTTAACCCGGGGGCACCGGAACATAAGGCTACCCTGGCTATGTCGTTCATAGATCAGGCAGCGCCAGATATAAAGGGAAAACTGCAAAGATTAGATGGGATCCAGACCTATGGATTACAAGAGTTAGTTAGGGAAGCAGAAAAAGTGTATAATAAAAGGGAAACCCCTGAGGAAAGGGAAGCCAGGTTAGCAAAAGAACAGGAGGAACGAGAGGATCGTAGAAATCGAAGGAGAGATAAGCACTTAACGAAAATCCTGGCGGCAGTAGTAAAAGAGAAAGGGCCAGGAAGAGAGGGGGAGAAGCGGAGGCGGCCGAAAGTAGAAAAGGACCAGTGTGCCTACTGCAAAGAACGGGGACATTGGTTTAAAGACTGTCCCAAGCGTCCTAAGGACCAGAAGAAACCTGTCCCCGTCCTCGCCTTGGGTGAGGACAGTGATTAGGGGTGTCAGGGCTCTGGACCCCCCCACGAGCCCCGGCTAACCCTCTCTGTGGGGGGGCACCCCACCACCTTCTTGGTGGACACAGGGGCTCAACATTCTATTTTGACAAAGGCAAATGGGCCCCTGTCTTCTCGCACCTCCTGGGTCCAGGGGGCAACAGGAGGGAAACTGCACAAATGGACCAACCACCGGACAGTCAATCTAGGAAAAGGTATGGTGACTCATTCCTTCCTGGTGGTGCCTGAATGCCCATACCCCCTCTTGGGGCGGGACCTTTCGACCAAACTCGGAGCACAAATCCACTTCTCCGAGAGTGGGGCCCAAGTGTTAGATCGGGACGGCGAGCCCATCCAAATCTTGACTGTGTCCTTGCAAGACGAGCACCGGCTTTTCGATGCTCCGGTCACCACTAGCCTCCCCGATGTCTGGCTACAAGAATTTCCCCAGGCCTGGGCGAAAACGGGAGGGCTCAGACTGGCCAAATGTCAAGCTCCAATTATAATTGATCTAAAGCCCACGGCGGTGCCCGTGTCCATTAAGCAATACCCTATGAGCCGTGAGGCTCGTGTGGGCATTCGGCAGCACATCACCAAATTTTTGGAGCTCGCAGTTTTGCGACCATGTCGCTCACCCTGGAACACTCCACTCCTGCCAGTGAAAAAGCCTGGAACTCAGGATTACAGGCCAGTCCAAGATCTAAGAGAAGTTAATAAGAGAACCATGGATATCCATCCCACGGTCCCCAATCCT
>NW_012114932.1:12152711-12153809 GCF_000951035.1 Colobus angolensis palliatus | reverse complement strand
GAAGGAAAAGAAATCAAGAACAAGGCCGAAATAATTGCCTTATTAAAAGCCCTCTTCCTTCCTCGGGAAGTGGCCATAATCCACTGTCCCGGACATCAAAAAGGGCAGGATCCAGTCGCCGTGGGAAACAGGCAGGCAGACCAAGCGGCCGGGCAGGCCGCCATGGCAGAGGCACTAACCTTAGTCTCTGAAACCGACGAAGCCGACCAGGTAGCCATTAGGTACACCTACACTTCAGAGGACCAGAAAGAAGCGAGAGCAATGGGAGCCACGGAAAACAAAGACACTAAGAACTGGGAAAAAGAAGGGAAGACGGTCCTCCCGCTAAAAGAGGCCATGGCTATGATTCAACAAATGCACGCCTGGACACATTTAAGCAGCCAAAAGCTGAGGTTGTTAATTGAAAAAACTGACTTTCTAATCCCTAGAGCCAACACTCTGACAGAACAGGTGACATCTGCCTGTAAGATCTGCCACCAGGTAAACGCTGGAGCTGCTCAAGTGCCAGCAGGGATACGAGCCTGTGGCAGTCGCCCAGGGGCTTATTGGGAAGTAGACTTCACCGAAGTGAAACCTCACTATGCGGGGTATAAGTACTTACTAGTGTTTGTAGATACCTTTTCAGGATGGGTAGAGGCCTACCCCACCTGGCAAGAAATGGCACACGTAGTGGCCAAGAAGATCCTAGAAGAAATTTTTCCTAGATTTGGACTTCCCAAGGTAATTGGGTCAGACAATGGGCCGGCCTTCGTTTCTCAGGTAAGTCAGGGGCTAGCCAGGACACTGGGGATCAATTGGAAATTGCATTGTGCTTATAGGCCCCAGAGCTCAGGACAGGTAGAAAGAATGAATAGAACTATAAAAGAGACCCTCACTAAATTGACCTTAGAGACTGGCCTAAAAGATTGGAGACGCCTTCTATCTCTAGCCCTTCTAAGAGCCCGGAATACGCCCAACCGCTTTGGGCTCACTCCTTATGAAATCCTCTACGGAGGACCTCCCCCTTTGTCAACCCTGCTTGACTCATTCTCCCCCTCCAACCCTAAGACTGACCTGCAGGCTCGGCTGAAAGGACTACAGGCAGTACAGGCCCAAATC
>NW_012114932.1:12151398-12152656 GCF_000951035.1 Colobus angolensis palliatus | reverse complement strand
CCCAAATCTGGGCCCCCTTGGCAGAACTGTACCGGCCGGGACATCCACAAACCAGCCACCCCTTCCAGGTGGGAGACTCCGTCTACGTCAGATGGCACCGCTCTCAAGGACTGGAGCCCCGGTGGAAAGGACCCTACGTCGTTCTTCTGACCACACCCATGGCCGTAAAGGTTGACGGAATCGCTACTTGGGTCCACACATCCCACGTCAAGGCCGCTCCAGAGACGCCCGGACCAACACCGCCTGGAACATGGAGGCTCTGCCGCTCCGAAGACCCGCTCAAGATAAGACTCTCTCGCACCTAACCCCTTGCTTACTACTGGTTCTCCTTCCCTGTGTCGCTTGTAGTAATCCCCATCAACCATATCGATTAACCTGGAAAGTAACTAATTTCGAAACTCATGAAGTCTTAAATGAGACTTCGCATATTGCTCCCATAGGCACTTGGTTCCCCGATCTCTATTTCAACCTAGATAAGATAGCGGGGGTTGATGACATGGAAGGGGGAGAATGGAGAAAACAGGTGAGAAGGGTGTCCATAAGCCGGAACGGGTTCTACGCCTGTCCCAGATTCTGGACAGGACCAATGGGAAAAACCTGTGGAGAAATAACCTCCCTATATTGCAATAGTTGGTCTTGTGTAACCACTAATGATGGAGAATGGAAATGGGCCACAAAACCCTGGTACATAACCATGTCTTATGTCCGGCCCTGTACCAGAACTCGGTATTCAGCCAATTGTAATTTAATCCGCATCAAATTTGAAAATGCAGCAAAGTCTGATTCCCGTTGGACATCAGGATTAATATGGGGCCTATATTTATACCAAAAACCACTGTTTGGACTCCCTATCCAAATTAGACTAGCAGTTAGCCCAGCCACAACCCCTGTCGCAGTGGGGCCAAACCAGGTCATACCAGAGGTAAAGCCTCCCCAGCCGGAGGTAAAGCCTCCTCAGCCAGAGGTAAAGCCTCCCCAGCCAGAGGTAAAGCCTCCCCAGCCGAGAACCCCAGCTGCCACATCTCCGTCCCTAAGATCCACCTCCCCCGGATATACACCCCTGCTCCTAAAGGTTACCCGCTTGCCCCCCGCCCCGGAATTAGCTAATAGACTCTTTAACTTCATTACAGGCGCCTATCTTGCCTTGAATCAGACCAGGCCAGAATCCACCTCCTCTTGCTGGCTATGCCTAGCAACGAGCCCCCCTTATTATGAAGGCCTTGCCTCTGCTAATAACTTCACCAATTCCACTAACCCC